>NC_052147.1:266885911-266977093 GCF_902713615.1 Scyliorhinus canicula
CCCTCATCCATAAACGATCAAAAGGTTGGCCAGAGAGCTGGGCTTTACGGAGTGTGTTAAAGGAGAAAAAAAAGATAGAGTGGTAGGGAGATTTAGGGAGGTGATTCCAGATCTTCGGGCCTCAGTGATAGAGCAATGAAAATCAGGAAAATACAAGATGCCAGATTCGGAGGAGCATAGAGGTCATGAAGCATTGCGGGACTGGATAAGATTAGAGGGAGGAAAGGATTTGAAAACATGGATTAGAACATGGATTGTCAATGACAGAAAGCACAATGGTGATAAATGAATAGAACTCGGTGTGAGTTAGGCTATAAGCAGCAAAATATCCATTCAAAGAAGAAAATAATGATTACGAGTTAATTTTTAAATTTTTTCTGCCTCCCAAAACCAAAACAAACTTAGCATTGTTCAAAAAAAGCAATGTTTCCAGTGACCATTTCCCAGGTCATATGTTCACTGCTGATTAATGCAGAGTATTAGGACTCACTACTAATCTTCTTGAATTCATGGCCTTTAAACCAACAATTGGCATGGTATCCAAACTCAAATGTCTGCATCATGTGCTTTAATTAAGAGTTCACACAATTGCCTATTATTTGACATTAATACAATGATGTCAAACCAAGATGCAAGTTCTTGTAACAGCACCACCCAGTGGTATAAATAGAACATATCTTTAAAAAAAATAGCCCTGGGCTTATTCATAGAATTTACAGTGCAGAAGGAGGCCATTCGGCCCATCGAGTCTGCAACGGTTCTTGGAAAGAGCACCCTACTTAAGACCACACCTCCAACCTATCCCTGTAACCCAGTAACCCCACCTCACCTTTTTTGGACACTAAGGGCAATTTAGCGTGGCCAATCCACCTAATCTGCACATTTTTGGACTGTGGGAGGAAACCAGAGCACCCGGAGGAAACCCACGCAGACACGGGGAGAACGTGCAAACTCCGCACAGACAGTGACCCAAGCCGGGAATCGAACCTGGGACCCTGGAGCTGTGAAGCAACTATGCTAACCACTATGCAATAGTGCTGCCCCATTTTCTCTGTTGGCCGTGCTGAAATCGGGAAAAGCAATTGGGCGGAGAATTGGTTCTGACAGCAAAAACGCGGCGGGTGCCGATTTGACGCCAAATCGCAATTCTCTGTCACCTCGAAAATGGCGTCAATGCGTACAGGAGCGCATGTATAGTAGACGCCTTTTGCATTAGCCGGGCCGACCCGGTATTCTCCGGGGCCTCAGTGATTCTCCCGCTCCGATGGACCAAGATACCTACGGCGCGGTTCACTTGTGCTTTTAAAAATCATGAAACTGACGTGGTCGCTGACGAGGGAGAGAGAAAGGAGGTAAGACCCGGGGAAGAGTGACTACGGGCTGCCGGGCCAAGCTGGCAGTGCTGGGGGGGCCATGCCAGGATTAGGGGAGGGAAGGCCGGGGGGGAACAGGCCGCAGGCCAAGTGGCCGGGGTGACCCCCCCCCCCCCCATGGCTCTGGGTGGTGTGTGTGGCGCTAACAATTGCACACAAAAGACTTGATAAGGTACAAGAGAGGTTTTATTACAGTGAGATGCTATTCCTCTGGCTGCAGCTGTAGAATGGTATCTCAGTGAAGCTCTTGCATATTTATACTGCTCCCTGGGGGCGGAGCTAGCCGGCAGGGGCTTACCTGCAAACCTGTAATACAGGTACTGTCATACATCCCTTAATGCTCGCACACTCATATATACAGTGGTAGAGATCACCACATTCACCCCCTGTACAAAATGAGTCCGGCGGGGGTAACGTGAAACTATAATACATAGAAGTGATATAATCACAGGGGGGGGGGGAATCAAGAGTCCATCGGCAACCCAGTGCCCGTCACAGGTTGAGTCGGACCGGCAGTCAAACGTTCCGTTGCGAGCGACGCAGCAGTGGTGGCGACGTCTGCACAGGCAGTGTCGGCGACGACGGCGTAGGTGCTGGCGATGTTGGTGCTGGCCAGTAGCAGGATGACTCCGGGAGCGAGCCGGAATCCTCCATGTCCTCTAGTGTGGGCAGGGGGGCGAGGGATGGGCCTGATGGGGCTGAATTCGGGGGCGCCGGGGAAAAGGAGGGTGGCACGTGGGTAGGGAGGGGCATGGGCATGGGATCGGCACCCGAGGGAGCCAGGTCCCTGAGCGACACTGTATCCTGGCGGCCGTCGGGAACTCCACGTAGGCATATTGGGGGTTTGTGTGGAGCAGGCGTACCTTGTCCACCAGGGGGTCTGCCTTGTGGTGCCTGACATGCCTACGAAGAAGGACTGGCCCTGGAGCAGCGAGCCAAGTCGGGAGCGACACCCCGGATGTAGACTTCCTAGGGAAGGCAAAAACACGTTCATGGGGTGTACTGTTAGTTGCGGTGCACAGCAGTGACCGAATGGAATGGAGCGTGTCAGGGAGGACCTCCTGCCAGCGAGCGGCTGGGAGGTTCCTGGACCGTAGGGCCAGCTGGACGGCCCTCCATACCGTCCCGCTCTCCCTCTCTACCTGCCCGTTTCCCCGGGGGTTGTAGCTGGTCGTCCTGCTGGAGGCGATACCCCTGCTGAGCAGGAACTGACACAGCTCAGCACTCATGAACGAGGATCCCCTGTCACTGTGGATATAGTCGGGGAAACCGAACAGAGCGAATATGGAATCAAGGGCCTTGATGACGGTGGCAGACGTCATATCCGGGCATGGGATGGCGAAGGGGAACCTAGAGAATTCATCGACCACACTAAGGATGTAGGTATTGCGGTCGGTGGAGGGGAGGGGCCCTTTGAAATCCACGCTGAGGTGTTCAAAGGGGCGGGACGCTTTCACTAGGCGCGCGTGGTCTGGCCGGTAGAAGTGCAGCTTGCACTCAGCACAGACCTGGCAGTCTCTGGTGACTGTCCGTACTTCCTCAACGGAGTAGGGCAGATTGCGGGCTTTGACCAGATGGTACAACCGAGTGACCCCCGGATTGCAAAAGCTCTCGTGCAAGGCACGGAGCTGGTTCACTTGTGCGCTGGCACATGTACCTCGGGAGAGGGCGTCTGGGGGCTCGTTGAGCTTGCCGGGGCGATACAAGATCTCGTAATTCTAGGTGGAGAGCTCGATTCTCCACCGCAAGATTTTATCATTTTTGATCTTGCCCCGCTGCGTGTTGTTGAACATGAAGGCTACCGACCATTGGTCAGTGAGGAGAGTGAATCTCCTGCCGGCCAGGTAATGCCTCCAGTGCCGCACCGCTTCAACGATTGCCTGGGCCTCCTTTTCAACAGATGAATGTCGAATTTCGGAGGCATGGAGGGTGCGGGAAAAGAATGCCACGGGTCTGCCTGCCTGGTTTAGAGTGGCGGCAAGGGCGACATCTGAAACGTCGCTCTCTACTTGGAAGGGCAGTGTCTCGTCTACTGCATGCATCCCGGCCTTGGCTATGTCAGAGCGAATACGAGCGAAGGCCCGTTGTGCCTCGGCCGTGAGGGGAAATTGTGTGGACTGGATTAGTGGGAGGGCCTTGTCCGCATATTGTGGGACCCACTGGGCGGAGTAAGAAAAGAACCCCAGGCAGCGTTTGAGGGCCTTGGGGCAGTGGGGGAGGCGAAGCTCCATGAGTGGGCGCATGCGGTCGGGATCGGGCCCCAGTAGTCAGTTCTGGACTACGTAGCCGAGGATGGCTAAGCGGTCTGTGCGGAACACGCACTTCTCCTTGTTATATGTGAGGTTAAGGAGAGATGTGGTGTGGAGAAATTTAGCAAGGTTGGCGTCGTGGTCCTGCTGGTCATGGCCGCAGATGGTGACATTGTCTAAGTACAGAAACGTGGCCCGCAGTCCATACCAGTCAACCATAAAGTCCATTTCTCGCTGAAAAACCGAGACCCCGTTAGTGACGTCGAAGGGAACCCTAAGAAATTGATACAGTCGACCGTCCGCCTTGAAGGCAGTGTAGGGACGGTCCAATTTACGGATGGGGAGCTGGTGGCAGGCGGATTTGAGGTCAATTGTCGAGAAGACCTGGTACTGCGCAATCTGATTGACCATCAGATATGCAAGGGAAGGGGTACGCGTTGAGCTGAGTGTACCGGTTGATGGTCTGGCTGTAGTCCACGACCATCCTGTGTTTCCCCCCAGTTTTAACCACCACCACCTGGGCTCTTCAGGGACTGTTGCTGGCCTCGATAATACCCTCCCGATGTAGCCGCTGGACCTCGGACCTGACGAAGGTCTTGTCCTGGGTGCTGTACCGTCTGCTCCTGGTGGCGACGGGCTGGCAAAGTGGGAGGGAGGGTCAACCTTGAGGGTCGTGAGGCCGCAAACGGTGAGTGGGGATAGGGGTCCGCCGAATTTGAGGGTGAGGTTCTGGAGGTTACATTGGAAGTCCAGGCCCAGTAAAAGTGTCGAACAGAGGTCAGGGAGAATGTACAGACGGAAACGGTCGAATTCCACGCCCTGTACGGTGAGTTTAACCAGACAGAAGCCCCGGATCGGGACAGAGTGGGATCCGGAAGCCAGGGAGATCCGCTGGTTGGCGGGATGGACCGTGAGGGAGCAGCGCCTTACCGTGTCGGGATGGGCGAAGCTGTCCGTGCTCCCGGATTCGATGAGGCAGGAGGTTGCGTGGCCGTAGACAAGCACCGTCGTGGAAGCGGTGGCCAGGTTGCGAGGACGGGACTGGTCGAGCGTCATTGAGGCGAGTAGCGGGTGATCGACCGAAGAATCCGACGTGTCTGATGAATCGTGGCTGCGACCCGGGTCCAGTTCCGAGGGGAGGACCTGGAGTACCTGCGGAGAAGAAGATGGTGGCGCCCATGCAGCTCACGTTGCGGGGGCGGGGCAAGATGGCGGCGACCATGGAACACATATGGAGTCAGAGGATGAAGATGGAGGCGCCATGGTGCGCACATGGCGGGGGCGGCGAAAGATGCGGCGCCCACCGATCACACATGGAGTTGGGGAAGGAAGATGGCGGCGCCCACTGATCGCATGTGACCCCGGGTGCGGCGGACGGCAGGGCCCATTGCGCGATCGGCTGCGGCGAGGAGGAGAGTTCGAGCGCGTTAGCGGCAACTGCGCGGGACTGACACACCGATGCATAGTGGCCTTTCTTGCCACAAGACTTGCAGGTCGCGGTGCGGGCCGGGCAGCGCTGGAGGGGCTGCTTCTGCTGACCGCAGAAGTAGCAGCGGGGACCCCCAGGGTGCGTGGTGCGGCGAGCGGCGCAGGCATACTGCACGGGAGCGACTCCAGTCGGGGGGGGGGGTCGGTTGCGGGGTCCACGAGGGGTAGGATGGGTGGGCCGCGTGGCTGGCGGGGTAGGATTACACATTACGGGAAGCGGCCGTCATTGAGAGCACTAAGGTCTTTGTAGCCGCCAGGTCGAGAGCGGCTCCTTCCAGCAGTCGTTGCCGGATGGGGTCCGATGCAATACCCGTAACAAATGCATCCCGCATGAGTAGATTCGAATGTTCCGTGGCCGAGACGGCCTGGCAGTCGCAGTCCCGTACTGGAAGGATAAGGGCCCGCCAGAAGTCCTCAATCGACTCACCCGGTTGTTGAACGTGAGTGGAGAGTACATGCCTCGCAAACAGAGTGTTCGTCGACTGAGCGTAATTTTCTTTGTGCAGTTCCATGGCCCGGGCGTAATTCGGCACGTCCTGGATCAGCGGGAACACGCTGGAGCTCAGTCTGGAGTATAGGAGTTGTACCTTCTGAGCCTCCGATGGCTCAGGGTCCGCTGAGGAGATGTAGGCCTCGAAAACAGCCAGCCAGTGGTTGAAGTCTTTCCTGGTGTGTGGCGACTGCGGATCCAGCTGCAGGCGATCAGGCTTGATTCTGATGTCCATGGTTTTGGGAAAATCTCACTGTAATAAATTGTGGCGCTAACAATTGCACACAAAAGACTTGATAAGGTACAAGAGAGGCTTTATTACAGTGAGATGCTATTCCTCTGGCTGCAGCTGTAGAACGGTGTCTCAGTGAAACTCATGCATATTTATACTGCTCCCTGGGGGCAGAGCTAGCCGGCAGGGGCTTACTAGCAAACCTGTAATACAGGTACTGTCATACATCCCCTAATGCACGCATACTCATATATACAATGGTAGAGATCACCACATTGTGCAGGCATGGACCGCCATTATGGTGGCCACCTTGCTGTGCACTCACTGACCACCCACCTTGGCTCCTGGTTCTGCTGAGTGACACCGACTGTATGTGTGACCCCACCCCCCCACCTACGCACCCCACTCCCTGCTACACCAACCCCCTGCCGCAACCCCCCCCCCCCTTCCCCTACCCGGCCACCACCCACTGGTGGCCCACCCAGGGCAAAACCCACCATAGCCCCTGGCGAGGGCAGTACCAGCCAACGGTACATCTAGCTTAGGGACTGGCGGCAAGGCACCGACGGGGCCAGGTGTGCAGGGATGCAGGGGGAAGGGACATGCGGGTGCAGAGCCCGTAGGGCCAACCGGGACCACCATCTAGCCCAGTGGACTTTGTTGGGCACAGGGGTACACTGCATGCTAACATGTCGGCCTTTCTCCCCCTGCGGACAATGGATATTGGAATGCAACCAGCAATGGTGGCCTTCCTGCTGGTGGCCGCAGCCCTGGGGTTTGCACTGTGGCTGTACGAGCAGGTGCTGTTTGAGGAGGAGGAAGCTGCAGCAGCAGTGGAGCAGGCAGCAGCAAAGCGGGCATCAGCGGTGTGGGCATCAGCAGTGCATGCAGCAGCAAAACAGGTGGCAGCCACCCAGGTTCTGGAGCCAGTTGCCCAATAGGCCGAGGAGGAGGAGTTGCCAAGGAGGCGCCGCATGACGCCACGTGCGAGTACCGGCACCGCCTGTCATTTGATGACCTGCCGGACCGGGAATGCTGTCGAAGACTCTGGCTGAGCAGAGAGAGAGTGCGATACATCTGCCAGATGATGGCACACCTGGCACCGTGGGGGTATGGGGGAAGACACCCACTCCCGGTGGCCGTCAAGGAAACAGTTGCCCTAAACGCTTACGTGACGGGGTCTTTCCAGGCGCTGAGTGGGGACCTGTCTGGGATTTCACAGACCTATGTGCACGTGCTGAAGGAGGAGGATGAAGGCTAGGCTTCGTCCAGTGAGGAGGATACGGAGGAGGGCAAGGATGGGGAGAACGTGGAGCCCAGGCAGGCACGGGAGGCCACATGACGTGTGCGCCAGGGCCAATGCGCATGGGACTCTCTGATCGCCTCCAGGTTCACCGACTAGGGGTTGGGGGGACTGGCCAGGGGCATGGACACCACATCCCAACCCCACACTCCCTTACTCCCCCACTGACCGCCCCCCGCCTGGGGGAATGGGGGCCCTGGGTTGGCAGTAACATCGGGCTAGTTTATGAGTTGAATGACGATGACAATCTGCACTGCGATGAGCTCTGGTGCTCTGCATCGTTTGACAATGTCTGACTCCTGTCCACGGCAGCACTTTTCATTGTCCACCTGGGTGATCCCTGCATGCAAACATGCTAATCCATCACACGGTCCCATCGGTTCCCTGGGGTGGCAATGGCGGGGAGCACGGGCAACCCACAGGTTCCGCCTCCCCCTCCCCCTCCCCCTCCATGTCCGCCCGTGCCCCCTCCCCTCTTGGCCAGCCCAGACCAACCCACCCCTCACACCCATCAGACAGCAGGGTGGTAATGGCGCCAACAATCCCAACTATGGCCTGCTGTGACTGGGCCATGCCCAGAAGCGCCACTACGATTTCCAGGGGGCTCTTGGACATGGTCACCTGTGAGGTGGCAATCCTGTCCTGGGCCTCAGCCAGTGCATTACAGAATGCCCCAGGCCTTGGACATGCTGATCCATAGCCGAAACTGTCGCCCCCAATGCCTCCACTGCAGCGCCACCCATGTGGTATTGGTCTGGGTGGCACGCATGGTCAGCCACACCTCCTGCTTCTGCACATGGTCGGACTCCTCCAATTGCGCCTGAACGTGCTGGTTGCTCGCCGACAGTCCCTCATGTAGTCCTTGGCTCTGCGACTGCATCTCTACAATGGATTGGGCAGTTTGTTTCAGAAGCCCAAGACCGGTCTGGACGGCAGCAAGTCCCTGGGGTCGGCCCACCCTCCGACCATCTGCCCCCTCGGGTGTTCCTATCCTGACCTGCTCTTCTGGATCAACTGTGTGGTGTGCACCAGAGGATGTCCCAGGTGTCTCTTCACTAAAGTGCCCAAACAAGGTGAGTGTCTCTGGGATGGTGTGTTGGAGACAGCTGTGATGGGAAATCCGTGTCATCCACCGATGTGAGCTCCAGGGTGTCCTGAGTCTTGGGTGGAGGGCTGATGTCCGAGCTGTTCTCATCACTGCTCGGCTCATGGGGGCTCCAGCTGTGGCACTGGCTAGCGACAGGAAACACCAGATGGACCCGCCCCCTGTCCACAGGTCCTGCAAGGCACAAGACAAGACACATAATTAGACCGCAGGCCGGAGGGTGGTAGGGATGGGCATGAGGGTGGGAGGTGTAGGGTGATGGTGTGGGTGAGGGTGAGGGTGGCATGGGGGTGAGGATGGTATTGGAGTGATGATGGTGAAGGGGTGAGGATGGTGTGAGGGTGAGTGTGGTGCAGGGTGACGGTGGGCGGAGGGTGGTGAAGGGTGACAGTGGTGTGGGGGTGAGGGTGGGGGAGGTGTTGGGGGGGGTTGACACACTTGTCACAGGGAAACACAACTCAGCAGGGTCTCACTTCCTCGCTGATTTCCACCTCGGTGATCTCCCTTTCCTCCGGGCCGCCAACCATGTTCAGGGCCCTATGCTATACCACAGTGAGGGGCCGCAGGTCCAGCGGTCCCCTCCTGTCTCCTTCCTGCTCCTGGCGGTTGTGCGCGGCCTTCTCCTGGGGGTGGGGGGGGGGGGGGGGGGGGGGAGGACACAAAAAACAACAGTGTTGGAGGATCTGACGCCTGCAACCCAGGTGATAGGTAGGTGATGGCTTCAGTGACCATGGCACCCAGCCATGGCAGCCAGTATGCATGTGGTGCAGGGTGGCGTTTAGGTGCTCTCCGGGGAGAGGGGGGGTTAGGTTGCAGGTGTGTGGGAGGGGGGTTGGTGCCAGGGGCACACTGCTGCCTACTCACCCTGGCCGCCCTGAGGAGGTTGTGCAGTTTTGTCCGCCACTATTGGCCCATCCAGATGGTGTTGCCTACGGTGCTCACGGCCTCTGCCACCTGTGCCCAGGCACTGCAAATGATGGCGGCATCTGGCAGCCTCCTTCCCGGGCAGGGGTACAGGGTCATACAAACAAAGAACAAAGAAAAGTACAGCACAGGAACCGGCCCTTCGGCCCTCCAAGCTTACCGTGCTGCTAAAATCTTCTACACTCCCGGGATCCATATCCCTCTATTCCCATCCTATTCATGTATTTGTCAAGATGCCCCTTAAACGTCACTGTCGTCCCTGCTTCCACCACCTTCTCCGGCAGCGAGTTCCAGGCACCCACTACCTTCTGTGTAAAAAACTTGTCTCGTACATCTCCTCTAAACCTTGCCCCTCGCACCTTAAACCTATGCCCCCTAGTAATTGACCCCTCTACCCTGGGGAAAAGCCTCTGTCTATCCACTCTATCTATGCCCCCCATAATTTTGTCGACTACTATCAGGTCGCCCCTCAACCTCCGTCATTCGGGGCTGGTTTAGCTCACCAGGCTAAATCGCTGGCTTTTAAAGCAGACCAAGCAGGCCAGTTGCACGGTTCGATTCCCGTACCAGCCTCCCCGGACAGGCGCCGGAATGTGGCGACTAGGGGCTTTTCACAGTAACTTCATTGAAGCCTACTCGTGACAATAAGCAATTTTCATTTCATTTCCAGTGAGAACAAACCGAGTTTATTCAACCTTTCCTCATAGCTAATGCCCTCCATACCGGGCAACATCCTGGTAAATCTCTTCTGCACCCTCTCTAAAGCCTCCACATCCTTCCGGCGACCAGAATTGAATACTATACTCCAAGTGTGGCCTAACTAAGGTTCTATACAGCTGCAACATGACTTGCCAATTTTTATACTCAATGGCCCGACCAATGAAGGCAAGCATGCCATATGCCTTCTTGACTACCTTCACCACCTGTGTTGCCCCTTTCAGTGACCTGTGGATCTGTACACCTAAATCTCTCTGACTGTCAATATTCTTGAGGGTTCTACCATTTACTGTATATTCCCTACCTGTACTAGACCTTCCAAAATGCATTACCTCACATTTGTCCGGATTAAATTCCATCTCTCCGCCCAAGTCTCCAAACGATCTAAATCCTTCTGTGTCCTCTGACAGCCCTCATCGCTATCCGAAATTCCACCAACCTTTGTGTCATCTGCTACTAATCAGACCAGTTACATTTTCCTCCAAATCATTTATATATACTAGGAACAGCAAAGGTCCCAGCACTGATACCTGCGGAACACCACTAGTCACAGCCCTCCAATCAGAAAAGCACCCTTCCATTGCTACTCTCTGCCTTCTGTGACCTAGCCAGTTCTGTATCCACCTTGCCAGCTCACCCCTGATCCCGTGTGACTGCACCTTTTGTACCAGTCTGCCATGAGGGACCTTGTCAAAGGCCTTACTGAAGTCCATATAAACAACATCCACTGCCCGACCTGCATCAATCATCTTTGTGACCTCCTCAAACAACTCTATCAAGTTATTGAGACACGACCTCCCCTTCACAAAACCGTGCTGCTGCTCCCCCCCCTCCCCCCCCCCCGGGTCTCCAGCTCAGCGTCTGTGAACCTCGGGGCTGCTCGCCTCACTGTCACCTTGTTGGCTGGGATGGTGTGGGTGGGTGGGTGGGTGGGTGGGGGACAATTGTTCATACGTGGCTGCAGTTTGTCAGCCTTTGGGTGTCAATTGCGAAACTGGGGAATCCGGCGCCGTTTCTCATTAGAATCGATTGTGTTCCATGTGGAGGTGGTGCTAGCCCCTTAACAGTAGCGGAATCAGTCCTGGTGCAGCGCTAGGTTTTCTTTTATTAAAGTCCACGGATTCTGCATTGGCGTCAACACGTAGCCTCAGAAACAGAGAATTCCGCCCACTGAGTTTTAATCCAGCCTCCGCAATGATGCAGGAGAAAACGAGTAAAATAATTCCAATTTCCAGTAAATCTATTGTATTACAATGAAAATGATTAAATAAATATGCAGCATGGTGGCGCAATGGTTAGCACAGCTGCCTCACGGCACCGAGGTAAATCTAGGGTATTACAGGTTGTAAATCGACAACATAAATGTCTTTCTATGGTTGAATTTCTGTTTGTTCCTTTCCTCCCTTTTTCGCTGGCTTGTTACAGCGTTATTTTTTTTTCTACACGGCTCCAAGCTCCAGGAATGTTGATTGCGCACTGGGTTCCATTCCAAGGAGAGTGGCCATTATTCATGTGTGAGGCATGGTAGTGATTTCTGGGAACCTACTCAACCATGAAAGACGTCATAACCAAATCCAATTCTATTCTTGCTAAACGTTGACACGCTTCTTACAGCAGTCACTGAAAGTCAACTAGTCCCAGACAATCTTACATTGATTGAAGGATTAGCTCCAACAATATATTGCCAGAATGTATTTATTTATTTTTATAAATTTAGAGTACCCAATTAATTTTTCCCAATTAAGGGCAATTTAGCATGGCTAATCCACCTAACCTGCACATCTTTTGGGTTGTGGGGGCGAAACCCACGCTGACACGGGGAGAATGTGCAAACTCTACACGGACAGTGACTCAGAGCCGGGATTGAACATGGGACCTCGGTGTCGTGAGACAGCTGTGCTAACCACTGCGCCACATTGTGCGTATTTCTTTATTTAATCATTTTCATTGGTTCAAGGAATGCGGCTCAGCATTTATTGCCCAAATTACCGTTGAGAGGGGGGTGGTGAGATGCCTCCTCAAACTGCTGCAGTCCATGTGGTGTGGGTGCACCCACAGTGCTGTTAGGGGAAGAAGCTTTTGACCCAGCTACAAGGAAGGAAGGGCAATATATTTCCAAAACTATGACTTGGAGGGGAACATGGAGATTGTGCTGTTCCCATATGCTGGTTCTTCTTGTCCTTCTAAGTGGTAGAGGTTCATTAGGTGCTGCTGAAATAGGCTTAATGGATTGCTGCAGTGCATCTTGCCGATGGTACTGCTGCATCGGCGGTGGAGGGTGTTAATGGTAATGGAAGCAATGCCAGTCAAGCAGGCTGCTTTCTCCTGGATGGTATCAAGCTTTCTGAATGTTATCTCAATTGTGTTGCCTTCCCAAGCAAAACAAGTGCTCTCAATGTTCCAGGAATCAAAACCCTCCCTTCTAGATGAGTCTTCCAGCCACTTATTGACAATTTAAAGTTTTTTCTCCATCTGGTCTAATGCATGACGGTGGGAGTAATCCAAAGATGTTGGTTCAAACCCTTAATCTTGAACTTAACTCTTTGAAATCCCTTTGTAAAACCTTCGATATTCTCGTATCGATGTCATTAGTTGCCATAATTAGCATGATCTCTACTCACTCTCCCATTCCAATATTGTAATTGTAATTCAAAAGTATTGGAACGGATGCAAACATGTTTTTAAATATTTCTGAGAGATGTGATGAGGGCCGGAATTCTCAGCTCGTCGGGATTCACTTTTCCTGCTGGCAGCGCACCCCCGCCAGGGGATTTCCCGGTGGAGTGGGGTGGCTTCAATGGTAAATCCCTTTGACAAGTGGCGGGAAGCTAAAATCCCGTCGCCAGCGAACGTCGCCACATGGCTGGGGGACCGGAGAATCCCGCCCAAGGTGTCATGTAAATGCAGTTTTTTAAGAGAAAGAAAATTCTCTCAATTACATTGGAGAAAATTTAAAACCACCACTAATGAACTCAGCTCTTGGATGAGATCTCCAGCTCATTTAAGAAAGAAAGGACTCTTGCATTTAGACACTGGCTTTCAAAACTTCTCGGTTTCCCTATGCGCTTCAGCTCTATTTTGAAGTACAATTGCAGTTGTATTGTAGAAATTTTGCACACGTGAGATCCCACAACAATAAGATAAACAAAACATGAAAAGGTTGCGATATGGTCGAGATATGAGTATTGGCCACAACCCGGGAGAATCTCGTACCCTTCTTTAAAACAATAACGTGGGATCTTTTGGTCTCACTTGGGAAGTCAGAACAGCTCTTGGTTGAACACTTTCATCTGAAAGATAGCTTTCATTAATTATATTCTTTTTGTGCTTTTCAAGGGGAAGAATGCCACCTACGGTAGGGATTGAATCTGACGGCAGCTCTCTCTGAGCTACCATCCAATCAAAGCCACTTATACTACTTGGAAACCTGGATGTTTTGTTGGCATGGGCACATCACAAATCTTTCACAGTAAACGTGCTGTGGATCTCTTGGAGGACAACCAGTGGCCATTTAAAAGAACATATGGCACGGTGATTGTACTGCAAGGCACCCTGCAATGAATCAAGATTCCTGGTGGATTTTCAATTTTAGGCAGGGGGGCCTGTTAGGTCACAAGTCAAGCTTGCTTGAAAGAATTATGTAAATTGATCTGTTGGCTGCGACTGCCCCTCAAATAGTTACAGACGGATGATCAGCAGCATTTCCATTAATAGATGCTTCAGGCTTCTTCCTGCTGCTACTGCAGTTGTATTAAAGCTGAGACCAGGCGAGCATGCAGAGTTGGGTTGTTCGCAACTGTGCCTTTAATGTTACGTAGGCTGCCAACAAATGGCAGTTTTCTCTGGGCGAATTATCCAGCACACTCGTATGAAAGTTGAAGTTTTGAGACCTGTTATTTTGGGCCAACAGTCACCAGGTCGACTTTTGCACAGGTCAGGTTTTTGAGGGGTTGAAGCTTGTTTGATTTGTGTCCAAGTGAAATCCAGAAACGACTGCAATGAACCACAGTAATTAGCAGGAGGTAATTAATAATCCTAATCTGATCACTTTAATCATTTGAATAAATATAAAGAAAACTGAAATGTATAGAAAATCTTCAGGGGACCCGAGAAGGCAATCCAAAAGTAGGTTTATCTTCTAGTCAAAAGAAAATGCCGCAACGCGACTTATAGCACCTAGGTCCTGACACGGGACTGCCGATTGTTGTGTTCCGTGATCTTGTCTAGCAATGAGTCTACAGAACTGCTGGTGACTTAGCCAGAACAATGTTTTGTTGATGTACATGTGGCAAGGTAACTATCAGAATCAATACAGACCAAGTTATCATAGGGTTACATTAGACTCTCCTGGAACTACCCTTATGCACGACTGTCCTCATGAAATGAAATGAAAATGAAAATCGCTTATTGTCACGAAATTAAATGAAAATGAAATGAAAATCGCTTATTGTCACGAGTAGGCTTCAATGAAGTTACTGTGAAAAGCCCCTAGTCGCCACATTCCGGCACCTGTCTGGGGAGGCTGGTACGAACCTACAACCTTACAACCGGCTGGTAAGCCTTACAACCTTCTCCTGTTGGCCGGATGTCACCTGACTAATGTCTCTGGACTGCATGGTAGATCTGTACCGCCACCTATTGGTTGGAGGTCACACCAATTATATGCAATATTGTTTACAGGCATATCACCACTGATCATGTCAATCCCAATCTGGGCCGGTTTGTAAATGTTGGTTTCACGAGTCCCAGTTGATGGGCCTCCACCCATCAGTGGGGAAGCTTATATTCCATGAGCCCCACGGGGAGATCAATTGGGGCGTCCCCATGGGTCTCGTCAGGGCTGTCACAATGTATAAATGTTTTAAGCATTTATTTACCAGTACTCATTTGTAATAGTATTTATACACTTACAATGAAATTGAATCATTAATATCTCCAGGATTATATTTTGGATTCTGAATTTTTGCGGTCTTGGTCCCTGAAAAATTAGGTTTGACTTTTACACAAGCTATTCAAAAAATTATGCTTTTTTTAGGCCAAAAATCATGGGGTGATCTTCCATGGGATCAACTTTTACACATGAACATACAGAAATAACATTAATTTGAAAGGTATCTGTGAGGTACCAGTAAACAACTTGTATTTACTAAGAATCTCCTGCAAGAAGATTTGAGCAAATTGACTCGCAAATAAGATATGCCAGATATTGTACATCCACTGTTAATGTCCTTCATCAACTTCAAGAAATGAATAAATTAAAGAGAGATCTTGCAATTGGGAAACACTGTTGAATGTAAGCTGAATATAATAGAGTCCTATGTGATGATTATTCAAAGAGCTCAATCTTCACAGATGACAACTAACTAATTAATTCCAGGTCATAAATGCGGTACCTCAGGGAGATATGTTGGCTCCATTCATGTTTATTGCTGTAATTGAGTACTCCTTGTACAAATGTGGATCTCTATCCTCCAGTCATAGATTCACAGAGCAATGATGATGCCAAAATCTTATCATCACCTGTCCTTTGTGAATGGCATCATTTAATTTCAGAGCACTACAGAAAGATTCCAAGGACTGATTCATTTTCAGCCCGTTAACACTGAGAGAAATGAGACCATCCATAAGAACATAAGAACTAGGAGCAGATGTAGACCGTCTGGCCCTTCGAGCCTGCTCTGCCATTCTATAAGATCATGGCTGGTCTTTTCATGGTCTCAGAACCACTTACCCGCATTCTCGCCATATCCCGTAATTCCTCTATTTTTAAAAAAAACATCTACCCTATCTTTAAATATATTCAATGAAGTAGCGTCTACTATTCCTTTCGGTAGGGAATTCCATACTTTAACCACCCTCTGAGTGAAAAAGTTCCTCCTTGATTCAGTCCTAAATCTGCTCCCCCTAATCTTGAGGCTATGCCCTCTTGTCCTACTTTCACCTACCAGTGGAAACATCCTTTCTACTTCTATCTTATCCATTCCCTTCAAAATTTTATATGTTTCTATTAGATCCCCCCTCAACCTTCTGAATTCCAGTGAATATAATCCCAATGTACTCAGCCTCTCCTCATACGATAACCCCCTCAACTCCGGAATCAGCCTAGTGAACCTCCTCTGCACCCCCGCTAGTGCTAGCACATCCTTTCTCAAGTGTGGAGACCAAAACTGCACACAGTACACCAGGTGTGGCCTCACCAGCACCTTGTACAACTGCAACATTACCTCTCTACTTTTAAACTCAATCCCCTTCGCAATGAAGGACAAAATTCAATTTGCCTTCCTAATTACTTGCTAATTACTCCACAGCACACTATCTAGGTCAAGAGCTGAATTATCACAAGAAGACCACCATCATTAACTCAGCCTTCATTCACATAAATAGAAAAGTCAGGAAATCGAGTGCAAGTGGTTGTGTAACATGGCCACCAACTCAATTCTCACTGTGAAGCAACAGTGCGAACCACTGTGCTACCGTACTGCCCAGAGAAAACGTCTGCCACTTGTTCCTTGGGGACGGTTAGCTCAGTTGGCTGGACGGCTGGTTTGCAATGGGGAGCAATGCCAACGGCGCAGGTTCAATTCCCGTACTGGCTAAGGTTAAACATTGAAGGCTCCCCCCACCCTTCTCAACCTTGCTCCTCGCCTGAGGTGTGGTGACCCTCAGGTTAAATCACCACCAGTCAGCTCCCTCTCAAAAGGGGAGAGCAGCCTATGGTCTTTGGGACTATGGCGACTTTCATGCCTATCCAAATTGGGACAATTCTATTCAAAGTTTGTGCAGCTTGATCACAATGGACAGGAGGCCAATTACTTTACACATGGATACCTAAGTTCTCCTTGGCCGTGAACTGTGCTGATGAGTTTTAGTTTTCTATTATTGTTTAATTGTTTTGATTGCATATATTTGTCTTGTGTTTCGTGTCTCTTTTATAACTTCTAAACTCTTGATGATCTCTCTCGAAGTTTCTTCCTTTCCATGGGAGTGTCCCACATCTTCATTGACTTCTTGCCAGATCCTCTGCATTTGATTCTCAGAATTCCTACCCTGTTGACTCTCCCAGCTTCTGTCGCTTGATCCAAGACATTTATTTCTTCATTCTTTATTATTTCTGTTGGCCGTCCAGCCAACAGCTCTAGGGTCCCAGGTTCGATTCCCGGCTGGGTCACTATCTGTGCGGAGTCTGCACGTCCTCCCCGTGTGTGCGTGGGTTTCCTCCGGGTGCTCCGGTTTCCTCCCACAGTCCAAAGATGTGCGGGTTAGGTGGATTGGCCATGCTAAATTGCCTGTAGTGTCCTAAAAAGTAAGGTTAAGGGGGGGCTGTTGGGTTACGAATATAGGGTGGATACGTGGGTTTGAGTAGGGTGATCATGGCTCGGCACAACATCGAGGGCCGAAGGGCCTGTTCTGTGCTGTACTGTTCTATGTTCTATGTTCTATATATTAACTGAATGTCTGATTGTATTCAGGTAATGAATATTAACTGAGAAATTTACCTGTGCTCCTATGTACAGGAGCAAAGTCCCAGTTCCTAATCTCCGAGCACTCGGTGGAGAGGGGGATGGGGAGGGAGATGACTTTCCTTGTAGGTCTGCTCTTGGGCCTGGCCAAGTTAGCCATGATGGGTCCAGACATGATTTCCTGGGGTCACATGATGTGAGCGTGGGAGTGGTTGCGTTTTCTCGAGCTCCGGCTCTACTGACTTTTGATGTGCTTATTTATCCTGGTGCACATTTCATATTTGTCTTTTTTTGGGGTTACGTGACTTGTGCGATCTCCCTGGAAGTTCCTGATTAGTTTTTCTGTGAGGAAGAGCCCAGATGAAAAGTTAATATTCTCGCTTGGTCGTAACGGTCGGAGTGGCCTGGGGTGGGGCCCAGCTTGCAGTGGTGCAGTTGCTGCTGGGAGGGCTCTCACCTTGGCAGTGCTGTACACACCTGGATGATAGCTGCCATCGAAAAAGCTGTTGAAAATGCTGTCTTGGCTGAAAATCTCGAGCTCCGTGATGCAGGCCATTAGAGCACATTTCAAATAATCACAGAGTATTTTAAAGACTGCGTTGGAGGTGCATGAGAAGGTTCTTGTTGTTGAAAGAGCACTTTCCTTGTTTACGGCCTGACTCTGTGCTGTCGCGATCCTGCTGCATGGTGTGTCGTCTATACTGACGGGTTCGAGAGATGGGGACCCTGTGTGTGACCCTGAGCCTGGTCCCTGGCACGATGTCCAAGGCGAGTTCCCGGTTAAGTTGGAAAATTGGCTACCATGCTTTGATAGTCTGGATTTGGAGGCTGGGTGCATTAGATTCGATGTAGCACAGCGTGTTCTGTCTTTGAGGCCAGGGGCCGGCTGGGCCTGCTGATCATTGGTCCTATATTGTCTGGTTCCTGATGCTTGTCATGAGGGGTTGGAGGTGGCCCAACCAGCTGGGCCCTGGCTGCGGCCTAGGTCGTGATGGTGTCTTGTGCTTCGATCATTGGAATCCTTGAGAGATCCTGAAGAGCGCCCGTTGATCCTGTTTTATCCTTTGCCTTCTCATGCAAAATGGAAGATGCCTTTATCTTTCAGTTTGCCCTGTGATTCTACTATCATCCTAGATGTTACTCCCTGTCGATCATGTTGTTGAATATTGTTGTTGTTTCTCCCCTCTGCAGGGGAATGTGAAATTTGGGCGCGATGATTATCTCCATCTTGTAAAATCATATTGCGTCAATTATGAGGTCAAATTTATGGGGTGAGGGGGGGGCGGGGGTGTGGCGGGCGGGGAAGGGTTGGTGTTGGTAGGATTAGTTCGTCAACACTGAGATTGAGGATAGCGCCTCAGTTAGGATATTTTGGATTTATTTATGTTATTGAATTTAAGAATCTGTGTCTTTTTCCTATGATGGCCTGGGCAGACTTGGTTTTCCGAGTATTTTCTTTATATTTTTTTTGTAAGGGTGGGTATGATGAATCCGTTCTTGGCTCCTGCATGAGTTTGATATCCGAGGAGAGGAGACTTTGATGGGTCATTAATGCCTTTGGCGCTGCTGGGGTTGAGGGTCTGCGCACAGCGGGATATTTATCCTCATTTCTTGTGATGATTGCAGACCTGTGCAGCTTGGAAAGGTGTGCACCGTTTTAACATGCCTTTAAGACTTTATCCTGCTCCTCGCTCAGTGTTTGGTGGGGCCACAGGAGTATGTAGTTTTTGTTACGGGCCAGGGTTTAGAAAATAACAAAGTATATTATGGCGTTCACCTGACCTATAACTGTTTGTTGATTTTGGCTACAATAAGTACAAGAGCCTGCCTTTCAGCTGTTATTCAACAGAGTTCTTCAGCGCTTTTTATCAAGTCCAAAGATATGCAGGTTAGGTCGATTGGCCATGCTAAATTGCCCTTACTGTCCAAAATTGACCTTAATGTTGGGTGGGGTTACTGGGCTATGGGGATAGGGTGGGAGTGTGGGCTTGGGTAGGGTGCTCTTTCCAAGAGCCAGTGCAGACTCGATGGGTTGAATGGCCTCCTTCTGCACTGTAAATTCTATAAAAAACAAGCTTTATTCTACGAATTTAGTTAACATTTCTATAAACACACACAGTAAGAATTATTGTCAACTACCAACGTAAAGACCCCACACAGCTACAGTAATCTATGTATAACCCTTAATGAATTCCCCTTAACTGTTCCAATTCAATAACAAAATCCAAGTAAAACCAGAAACCACTCTTCAAAAGTGTGGCCCAGCACACGGCCTTCTTACTGTTATAAAACTTGTTATTAACACTCTTGTTCCCCTTTCCAAACAGCAGGTTTGACTTCCTTTCAAAAAGCAATTATGTCTTTGAAATTATCAAACAGTCTGGAAAAAGCTTTTAAAATGACGGTAGAGAAACACTTCTTTCAAACTGTGCACTTCAAAACCAGTCCAAAACTCAAAGCGAATATAAAACCCAAAGCGAAAGTTAAAAGTCACAGAGTCACAGCCCAGCTCCACCCACACAATGGCATCACTGAAGCCATGTGGTAAGACTACAACATTTCTTAAAGGGACACTCCCATGACATTTTGTACAATAATTATATCAAGCCAGTTGTCAGCTATTCTTCGGTTCCATCCTCTACCCATATAGGTTAAACTGTTTTTTTTCTTCTTGCTCATGATCATAGAATCATTGAATTTACAGTGCAGAAGGAGGCCATTTGGCCCATCAAGTCTGCATCGGCCCTTGGAAAGAGTACCCTACTTAAGCCGACACCTCCACCCTATCCCCATTACCCAGTAGCCCCACCTAACCTTTTGGACACAAAGGGCAATTTCGCATTGCCAATCCACCTAACCTGCATTTCTTTGGACTGATGACGTATTATTTTGTAACTTTGCAATTTTGTCGCATTATTCTCCAGTATATAAAACCTCAATGAATATATTTGCAAATAAAAAGGACGTGATATCCCGGTCATGAAACCATGCTGATTCTGCTTGATCAGAGTTTGGGCAGGATTCTCCGTAGCCTGACGCTGAAATCAGGAACGGCAATCAGGTAGAGAATGGTTCCCAATGCTAGAATCGAGGAGGTGCCGGTATCACGCCGGGTTGTGATGCTCCGCCCTCTCCAAATCAGCATCACTGGGAGGTGCACCGCGCCCAGTCGCAACGCCATTGGTACGCCATCAGCTGGCCCACTGGTGATGCTCTGCCTCTGCTGGACCGAGTTCCCGACGGAGCAGGCCACGTGTAGTCCCAGGGGTCAGGAGCCTGATGAGCCGGCTGCGGAGAGAGAGAGAGGGCAGGCGGAAAGTGCCCACCGCCGTCACACCGGGCCGAGATCCGGGCCGCTGGCCAGGGGTGTTTTCTGCCAGGGCTGGGGGGAGTGATGGTGGTGGCCAGGACGTGGGCTGTGGGGTCGGGTGGGCAGGTCCAGCATTGTCCAGCATGGCCGGCGCCATTTTTTCCGGAGTGACTGTGTGGGGGGGGGGGGGGGGGGGGGGGGGGGGGGGGCGGGGTAGGCGTGCGCGGCTGTAGCTTGTCACTTTATTAGTGTCACAAGTAGGCTTACATTAACACAGCAATGAAGTTACTGTGAAAATCCCGAGTCACCACACTCCGGCGCCTGTTCGGGTATACGGAGGGAGAATTCAGAATGTCCAATTCACCTAACAAGCACATCTTTCAGGTGGGAGGAAACTGGAGCACCCGGAGGAAACCCACGCAGACACAGTGCAGACTCCGCACAGACAGCGACCCAAGTGGAAATTGAACCCAAGACCCTGGCGCCATGAAGCAACAGTGCTAACCACTGTGCTACCATGCCATTACCTTCATAATTCCCCTTCTTCAAGTTTAACACTGTTATTTCAGTCCACTCAAGCTGAATGCTAAATTCTAACATATTGTGATCACTACTAACTAGGGGATCCTTAACCTTGAGATCATTTATTAAACCTGCCTCATTACACATTGCCAGATCCAAAATAGCCTGATCCCAGATGGCTCCATAACATATTACTCCAAGAAGCCGCCCCGAATGCACTTTACCAATTCATTCTCTTGGCTGCCAGTTCCAATTTGATTAACCCAATCTAAATGAAAATTAAAGTCTCCCATGATTAATGCAGTGCTCTTTTTACATGCATTTGTGATTTCTTGATTCAAACCCTTTCCTACAGTGTGGCTACATTTAAGGCCCTTTGGTATTTGTCATTTTCACCCAAATCAACTCCCCCAACCTCGGAAACTAGATTGCCCTTCTAAACTGTACTTATTTTCTCTCTTATTGGAAGAGCTACCCCACCACATTTTTCTTTCTGCCTGCCCTTTCTAAAAGTCAAATAATCCTCAATATTGATTTCCCAATATTGATCTCATCGCACCCATGTCTCAGTAATGGCTATCAGATCATACCCATTTAACTCTATTTGTGTTGTCAGTTCATTTATCTTGTATTTTATGCTACGTGCATTAATTGAGAACTCTTAATTGTGTTTTTCTAACACTTTTCCTTACACTAAGCCCATCCCTAGGGACAACAGACACACTGTTTGATTTTTGCCTTTTACTCCCATGTCCTCCTCTTTTACAATCACTTTTTATGCCTTTCGTTTCTAACCCAGTTTCCATCACCTCTAACTCCCTGCTGAGGTACTCATTCACCTGCGATACTAATTTAAAACTCCCCTAACAGCATTAGCAAACACCCTTCGAAGGATATTAAACCCAGTCCTGTTGGGGCGTATTGGTCCAGCTTGTACAGACCCCACTTTCCCCAATGCCTCAGGAGTCTTTTTTTTTCCAATTAAAGGGTAATTTGGCGTGGTCAATCCACCTACCCTGCACATCTTTGGGTTGTGGGAGTGAGACCCATGCAAACATGGGGAGAATGTGCAAACTCCACACAATTAGTGACCCGTGGTTGGGATTGTGGCACCGTGAGGCAGCTGTGCTAACCACTGCACCACTGTGTCGCCCCTTGCCTCATGATGGGTGTGATGAATCCGTTCTTGGCTCCTACCCACACCGACGCTCCCTCCACTCACATATAGTTCCGCCACTGCCCCCAAACTCTCAGAGCTGCCACCACCAACAGGCTTGTGGAGTACCGAGCCGGTGAGAACGGCAGAGGTGCTGTTACCAGTGCCCCTAAACATGTGCCCTCACACTCCCATACTAACCCCTCCCCCACTACCCACTTCCTGATTATGGTTATATTTGCCACCCAGTAGTAATTCCTAAAGTTCGGTAAGGCCCCCCCTTCCCAGCGCGCCCCCCCCCCCCCCCCCCCCCCCCCCCGCAGCTCCGCTCCAACAGCACCCACCTTAATTGCAGGTTTTACCCACCCACACAAACCCAGAGATGACCACATTGACCCTCTTGAAAAAGCTTTTGGGATAAAAATAGGGAGACGCTGGAAAATAAACAAAAATCTCTGGAGATCCGTCATCTTTACGGTCTGTACCCTCCCCGCCAGTGACAACGGGAGCATATCCCACCTCCAAAAGTCCTCCTTTATTTGCACAAGTAGCTGGGCCAGATTTCATTTATGTAACTGCTCCCATCCCCATGACACCTGGGTTTCCAAGTATCGAAAACTCCCTCCCACCACTTTAAACGACAACTACCCAATGTACTGCCCAGGTTCCTCTTCCTGTTTAGATTCATCCCGATCTACGTCCCCAAGGCCTTTTTCAAAGCGCTGGACAAACTAATCATGGCGTTCGTATAGGGGGGTAAAAATGCGAGGATCCCAAAGAAGGTCCTACAAAAAACAAAATCCAGGGGGGAGGCTAGCCCTCCCAAACCTACAATTCTACCACTGGGCGGCGACGGCCGAGCGAATAAGGGGATGGATCCAGGGGCCAGAGGCCGAGTGGGTGCGTGCGGAGGAGACCTCCTACATGGGGACCTCCCTCCAGGCCCTCGCCACGGCAGCACTCCCATCCCCACCAAAAAACACTCCAGCAGCCCGGTGGTGACAGCCACCCTCCAATCCTGGAACCAACTGCGGCAGCAATTTGGCCTGATCAAAATGTCGGACAAAGCTCCCATCTGCAACAACCATAGGTTCACACCAGCACTGACTGACGCCACCTTCAAAAGGTGGAGGCAGGAAGGAGGGACACTGACAGTCAGGGACCTATACATGGACAGCAGGATCGCAACACTGGACGAACTGACAGAGAAATTTCGGCTAGCCAGGGGGAACGAGCTAAGGTATCTGCAGCTCAAACACTTCTTACGAAAGGAGACAAGGATGTACCCACAACCGCCACAACAGACACTACTGGAAGACCTACTGGACGCAAGTATCCTAGATAAAGGGAACTGTAGCGACATGTATGACCGACTGATAGAAAGGGCCGACACCGTACTGGATGCAACAAGAAAGAAATGGGAGGAGGACCTGGGGATTGAGATAGGGTGGGGACTCTGGAGCGAGGCACTGCATAGGGTCAACTCCACCGCCACGTGCGCAAGGCTCAGCCTGACGCAACTAAAAGTGGTACATAGAGCCCACTTAACAAGAACCCGTATGAGTAAGTTCTTCCTGGAGGTGGAGGACAGATGTGAACGGTGCCAAAGAGGCCCGGCCAACCACGCCCACATGTTTTGGTCTTGCCCCAGACTTGTGGAGTACTGGACAGCCTTCTTCGAGGCCATGTCCAAAGTGGGGGGGGGGGGGGGGGGGGGGGGGGGGTGAGGGTGGAGCCATGCCCAAAAGTGGCGGTCTTCGGGGTTTTAGACCAGCCAGATCTATTCCTGGGGAGGAGGGCGGACGCCCTTGCCTTTGCCTCCCTGATCTCCCGCCGTGGAATCCTGTTTGGCTGGCGGTCAGCAGCACCGCCCAGAGCTGCAGACTGGCTGTCCGACCTCTCGGAATCTCTCCAAATGGAGAAAATCAAATTCGCCATCCGAGGGTCAGACGACGGCTTCCACAGAACGTGGGAGCCATTCATGCACCAGTTCCGGGACCTGTTTGTGGCCAACGAACAAGAGGAAGAATAGCCGGATGGCCAAGAATCAGGGGAAAATGGTCGAGAATCGGGGGAAGGTAGCCGGGGCATGGAGGGGAGAGATGGACTGGGAGGGGGGGGGGGGGTTGGCTAAACCTGAGGAGGGAGGGACGAACCACGGGGGTGGGGGAGGGGGGGGGGGGTGGGGGGGGGGGGGGGAGGGGGAAGACAGCTAAACCTGGGGAGAGGGAGGCGAACCGTGGAGTGGGGGGGGACGGGAGAGGAGGGCCGGCGGGGTGGGGCGGGGGCAGTGAGGCGGGAGCCGGGGGGGAGGGCACGGAATGCACAAACGTGCATGACATCTCCAGGAGCGGGGAACGAGGAAAAGGGACATGGAGGACGGGAGGAGCGGCAGAAGCGGGGTCAAGCGTGGGACGGCAGCGAGACCCGTCCGGGAGGGGCGGGCGACAACAACACACAGCACTGCCAAATATTGCACACTGTGATTTTCTCCCTGGCACCCAAATATGTGTGTGACCCCCCAGTCCCCGCCACCCTCCCCCCCCCCCCCCACCTCCCCGCAGGCAGTCCCCTACTTACGTGGTGTGGGTAATTTTGCCAGATGTACAGAGCTGCCGCTGTCGAGTTGGTGCACAATACCCCACCAGTTATTCCATTTCATATTTTATTAATTTTTTTATGTTGGGGTGTGCCCTTCTCTAAATATGTGTATATATATATGTTTCTTATTCTGTGTACATAACGGTAATCATACCTTGTTCAAAAACCCAATAAAAACATTTTAAAAAAAACTTCAGCAGCAACCCGGGGTGGGGGTGGGGGGGGGGGTGGGGGTGGGGGGTGGGGGGGGGGGGGGTGGGGGTGGGGGGGGGGGGGGGGTGGAGGCTACGGGTTGTTATGGGGGTTTGTTCTCATGGTTTTATGCTTATTTCTTTTTCTTGTTAATTTATTGTTTTTGTATTGGAGGGGAGGGGTTACTGTTTTTCTCTGTTGTGATAAAATTTGTTGTAGAAAACTTGAATAAAAATTATTTTAAAAAAAAATGACAACTACCCCCAGTCTCCTCTCCTGCCTCCTCACCTGGATCACAACAAGGCCTCACTCTTACCCATATTCAATTTATACCTCGTGTACCGGCCAAATTCCCCAAGGATCCTCATAATCTCTCCCGTCCCCCCTAACGGGTCAGAAATATACAGGAATAGGTCATCCGCGTATAACAAGACCCTCTGCTTCACTGCACCCCCCCCCCCCCCCCCCCCCCCCCCCCCCCCCCCCCCCACTGGACTAACCCCTTCCAGTCCTTTGAAGCTCTCAGTGCCAAAGCCAACAGTTCTATAACCAAGGCAAACAGCAATGGAGAGAGTAGACATCCCTGCCTCGTCCCCCGGTGCAGTCTGAAATACGCCAAGCTCACTGGGTTCGTCCGCACACGCCACCGGTGCCTGGTACAGCAAATGGACCCAGTTTACAAAGAACCTGCCCAAACCCAACTGCCCAGGACCTCCCACAAATACTTGCACTCCACCCGGTCGAAGGCCTTTTCTGCATCCTAGCAACCACTACTTCCAGCTCCCTACCCTCGGAAGGCATCATGATAACATTCAGGAACCTTCTCACATTGGCCGTAAACTGCCTTCCTTTGACAAATCCTGTCTGGTCTCTATCACCCCCGGGACACAATCCTCTATTCTTGAGGCCAAAATCTTGGCCAGCAATTTGATGTCTACATTCAGTAGGGAGATTGGCCTGTATGACCCTCATTGTTCTGGGTCCTTCTCCCGCTTCAGAATCAGGTAAATCGAAGCCTGCGACATTGTTGGGGGAAGGACACCTCACTCCCTAGCCTCATTAAACACCCTTACCAGCAAAGGCCCCAGAAAACTTATTATAAAATTCCACAGGGTATCCCAGCCCCGGGGGCCTTGCCTGACTGCATGGCCTCCAATCCCTCCACTACTTCAACGAGCCCAGTCCCCAGGGCCGGATGGGATCTATCCCAGGTTACTGAGGGAAGCGAGGGTCGAAATAGCTGGGGCCTTAACAGATATCTTTGCAGCATCCTTGAGCACGGGTGAGGTCCCAGAGGACTGGAGAATTGCTAATGTTGTCCCTTTGTTTAAGAAGGGTAGCAGGGATAATCCAGGGAATTATAGACCTGTGAGCTTGACGTCAGTGGTAGGCAAACTGTTGGAGAAGATACTGAGGGATAGGATCTATTCACATCTGGAAGAAAATAGACTTATCAGTGATAGGCAGCATAGTTTTGTGCAGGGAAGGTTATGTCTTATAAACCTAATAGAATTCTTTGAGGAAGTGACAAAGTTAATTGATGAGGGAAGGGCTGTAGATGTCGTATACATGGACTTTAGTAAGGCGTTTGATAAGGTTTCCCATGGCAGGTTGATGGAAAAAGTGAAGTTGTATGGGGTTCAGGGTGTACTAGCTAGATGGATAAAGAACTGGCTGGGCAACAGGAGACAGAGAGTAGTGGTGGAAGGGAGTGTCTCAAAATGGAGAAGGGTGACTAGTGGTGTTCCACAGGGATCCGTGCTCGGACCACTGTTGTTTGTGATCTACATAAATGACCTGGAGGAAGGTATAGGTGGTCTGATTAGCAAGTTTGCAGATGATACTAAGATTGATGGAGTTGCAAATAGCGAGGAGGACTGTCAGAGTATACAACAAAATATAGATAGATTGGAGAGTTGGGCAGAGAAATGGCAGATAGAGTTCAATCCAGGCAAATGCGAGGTGATGCTGTTTGGAAGATCAAATTCAAGAGCGGACTATATGGTCAATGGAAGGGTCTTGGGGAAAATTGATGTGCAGAGAGATCTGGGAGTTCAGGTCCATTGTACCCTGAAGGTGGCAACGCAGGTTGATAGAGTGGTCAAGAAGGCATACAGCATGCTTGCCCTCATCGGACGGGGTATTGAGTACAAGAGTTGGCAGGTCATGTTACAGTTGTATAGGACTTTGGTTCGGCCACATTTGGAATACTGCGTGCAGTTCTGGTCGCCACATTACCAGAAGGATGTGGATGCCTTGGAGAGGGTGCAGAGGAGGTTCACCAGGATGTTGCCTGGTATGGAGGGTGCTAGCTATGAAGAAAGGTTGAGTAGATTAGGATTGTTTTCGTTGGAAAGACGGAGGTTGAAGGGGGACCTGATTGAGGTCTACAAAATTATGAGAGGTATGGACAGGGTGGATAGCAACAAGCTTTTCCCAAGAGTGGGAGTGTCAGTTACAAGGGGTCACGATTTCAAGGTGAGAGGGGGAAAGTTTAAGGGAGACGTGCGTGGAAAGTTTTTTACACAGAGGGTGGTGGGTGCCTGGAACGCTTTACCAGCGGAGGTGGTAGAGACGGGCACGATAGCATCATTTAAGAAGCATCTAGACAGGTATATGAATGGGCGGGAACAGAGGGAAGTAGACCTTGGAAAATAGGCGACAGGTTTAGATAAAGCATCTGGATCGGCGCAGGCTGGGAGGGCCGAAGGGCCTGTTCCTGTGCTGTAATGTTCTTTGTTCTTTGAGCCCCATCGGGGCTCCCAGACCCTCCACCAACCCTTCCTCCACCTTCGGAAACACCAAACCCTCCAAAACCGCCTCATTCCCTCCACCCCAGCTGGAGGCTCCGACTCACACAGCCGACTATAGAATTCCTTGAACACCCTGTTCATCCCTGCTGGGGCCAAGAACGTGTTCCCCCCTCTATCCTTCCTGTCTCCATAGCTGCCTCCCGTTTCCTGAGCTGGTGTGCTAACATCCTGCTGGCCTTCTCCCCATATTCATTCACCGCCCTTCTCACTTTCTACAAATGCCCCACCGCCTTCCCTGTGGATAGCAGATAAACCTCCATCTGTAACTTCTGCCATTCCTTCAACAGCTCCGCCCCCGGGGCCTCCGAGTACTTCCTGTACACCTGGAGAATGTCCATAACCAATCTGTCCACCTTCAGCCGCTCCACATTCTCCCCATGAGTATCGAAATCAACTACCCCCTAACTACTGCCTTCAGTGCCTCCCATAACGTTGCTGCAGAAACCTTCCCTTTGTCATTTACCGCCACATAATTCTGGATGGCCTCCCTCACCCACTCGCACACCCCCTCATCCGCTAACAGCCCTACATCCAATCTCCAATGAGGGTACTGGCCCCCCTCCTTGCTCGCCTGTAAATCCACCCAGTGTGGGGCATGGTCCGATATAACAATCGCCGAGTACTCGGCATCCATCACCCCCGCCAGCAAACCCCTATCCAAAACAAAAACGTCAATCCGGGAGTACACTTTGTGTCACATGGGAGAAAAAAGAAAATTCCTTTGATCTCAGCCGTCCAAACTTCCATGGATCTACCCCTCCCATCTGTTCCATAAACCCCTTTACCTGCTTCGCCGCAGCTGACACCCTCCCTGTCCTCGAACTCGACCGATCCACCCTCGGATCTATTACCGTATTAAAGCCCCCCCCCTCCCCCAGGATCAGCCGATGCTAGTCCAAATCCGGAATCTTCCCCAACATCCGCCTCATGAATTCCTCGTCATCCCAGTTTGGTGCAGAAATATTCACTAATACCACCGGCATCCCGTCCAGCTTCCCACTCACAATAATGTACCCGAGTCTGCCACTATGCTCCCCACTTCAAATGACACCCGCTTATTAATCAAAATCACCATCCCCCTAGTTTTAGAGTCTGGCCCTGAATGAAATACTTGCCCCACACACCCCTTCCTCAGCCTAGTCTGATCCTCCACCCTCAGCTGTGTCTCCTGTAGCATTGCCACATGATCAGCCTGGTCGGGGGGGGGGGAGCACAGCTACCCGTCCCCAAGTTCAATGTCCTCCATCACCTGCCAGTCCCTTGTCCCTGACAAAGTTCATCGCGTCGTCAGGCGATCCGAAGTAAAACTCCAGGCCCTCATATGTGACTCGCAAAAGTGCTGGGTACAGCATGCCGAACTTCACCCCCTTCTTAAAGAGGGCCTTCTTTTGACCAGTTTCACCCCCAAGTCCTGATGGACATGCAGCTCGCTGCCTTCCCATAAGCAGCTCCTCGTTTGCCTGGCCCACCTCAAGATCTGTTCCTTGTCTAGGAACCGGTGCATTTGTACCATCATCGCCCTCGGCGGCTCGTTCCTCAGCATCTTCCTCATAAGTGCCCTGTGCGCCCTGTCCACCTCCAAGGGCTGAGCAAACGCACCTTCTCCCAGCAACTTCTCAAACATGCGCGCCACATATGCACCGGCATCTGCTCCCTCGCTGCCCTCCGTCGGGCCGACAATCCTCAGATCTGCTCGCACGATCTGTTCTCCAGATCCTCCACCTTGTCCTGCAGCCTCTTCTGGTGGTCCTTGATCAGCCCATCGCAACTAGCTGATCATCGTGCTCAGCCACCGCCTCTTCCATCTTCTGGATCGCCTGGTCCTGGGTTTCCAGTCTCTGCTCCATATGATCAATCCCCGATTTTATCGGATCCACCACTCTGGCCAGGTCTTCCAGATATTCTTTTCTCTGCTGTGCATATTTCTCATGGAGAAAGGTCACAAGTTGCTCCGTCGAGCACTGGACCAGTGGTTTCGGTCCTTGACCTTCCGCCATATTCCCCTGTGTTGCAGACTCCACGACCGTCTTTGACCAACTTTCTCTTCTTTTCAGACCACTTCTGGCCCACGAATCCATACACTGGTAGGGAATCCTCCTCTTCTACTTCACCAACCCCTTGTTTTATCGATCAAATCCACCGCAAATCGGGGGAAAAGGTCCAAAGAGTTCACCATGAGCGGGAGCTACCAAATGTGAGACCACCCCTTCAGCCATGCATTCGGCCTACCTATCCTCCTATATCTGCTCTCGCTAGCATGTGGCACTGGGAGTAATCCTGTGATTACCGTCTCAGAGGTCTTGCTACTTAATTTATCGCCTAATTCCCCGTATTCAGCTTTCAGGATCTTATCCCTTTTTATTTTACCAATGTCATTGGTACCAATGTGTACCATGACAGTTGGCTCTTCACTCCTCCCCCAGCTGTTCGGTGACATCCTGGATCCACGAGAAAATATCGGTCACGATTGAATGGCAGAGCAGACTTGATGGGCCGAGTGGCCTAAGTCTGCTCCTCTGTCTTATGGTCTTATGGTCTTATGGACCCTAGCATCAGGGAGCCAACATACCATCTTGGAATCACTTTTGTGGTACAGAAATGTTATTGTTCCCCTTACAATGGAATCCCCTTTCACTATAGCTCCACCCCACTTTTCCTCTTCACATCACAGTTGAGCCACCCATGGTGTCATGGACTTGGCTTTCACTGCCTTCCCCTCAGAAGTCATTACCCCCCACAGTATTCAAAGCAGCATATCTGTTTGAGAGTGGCATGGTCCCAGAGGACGCCTGCACTATCTACCGCCCTCTTTTCTGTCTGGCAGTCACCCATTCCCTTTTCTGCCTCTGTAGATTTAGCCTGGGTTGTGCTGACCTTTCTAAATGTGATAGCCACTTTGGTGAATGTAATTCACACTGTATTGTATTGTGGCCTTGTGGGCTCTGTCTGTGAGCCGCTGCGTGGCTCTGCCCACAGGGGGAGATGAGGAGCTTGTACAGGGCTCTACCCTCGGCTCCGCCCATAGCTCTGCCCATGGCCCCTCCCACTACTGGAAGTATAAAGTGCTGCAGCCGTGTGAGCCTGCCCTCAGTTCTTCTGGTCGCAGGCAGGCTCAGTTGTAAGTCTATTAAAACCACAGTTTACTTAGAAACGTGTTTTGACTGAATTGATGGTCACATCAATTTAATAGACTTAAGAAAACTACTATGGAATCAGCCCTCAAACCTGATCGACTAGAACTCGACCCGCAGGCTGCAGAGGCGAAGGAAATCTTCCTACACTGGCTTCGGTGTTTCAAGGCCTACCTGGCTGCATCGACCACCTCTGAGACTACAGAGGAGCAGAAACTCAGCCTACTGCACGCACGGGTGAGCCATCGCATCTCTACGCAACTCAATTGTATCGACTCCTATACTGAGGCCCTCGCTATGCTCGACCGATTGTATGTGCGGCAGGTAAATGAGGACTATGTGCGGCACATTTTCACTACCCGCCGCCAGCGCCCCGCAGAGTTGCTAGAGGACTTCCTGCGCGACTTAAAAGCCCTTGCTCGGGACTGGAACTTTCAGGCTGTAACTGCCTCCCAGCATATGGAACTCGCTGTCCGAGATGTGTGCGTTGCGGGGCTCCGGTCTAACTATGTGCGCCAGCGACTACTCGAAAAAAGAGCCCAGAACTTGGAGGACATGGTAGAGCTAGCAACTACTATGGAGGTCACGTTCCGAAGTCTGAACTAATTCCCCGCAGACCAAGTGACCCCATCGGACCCACGACCAGCGACTGCCCCAGGCCTGCGCCACGCGGCCACCCACTCACTATGGAGCGCCAGCGGGCCATTTTTGTGGCCAGCCCCAACACCCACGGCAGCCCGGCCCGGCCCGCACTGTGAACTGCAGCAGCTGCGGTCGCAAAGGACATTATTCCAAAGTATGCCTTGCGAAATCGAAACCCTCTAACACCCCTGCAGTCCAGAACAATCGCTCCCCCAATTTGCAGGCCACGCAACGTTGCAGCGTGTCTGCCAACTCCGCCTCCGCCCGACATGTGCGACTCATGGGGGCCGCCATCTTGGCAATCCTCCCCCACGCGGCCGGCCATGGGCGAGTCATGGAGGCGGCCATCTTGGATGCCATCTTCCTCGCCGCCCGCCTAGTGCGATCCACGGGGGCGGCCACCTTGGACGCCACCTTCTTCATCGCCCACCACGTGCGTTCAACGGGTGATGGCCATCTTGGCCATCACCCGATGTTCACCTCGACGACTACGACCTCAGCGGACAGTCATCACGGGGCCACTCCATTTTTGCTCCATAGTGACTGCTGATCGAGCCGCTGACTACCCGCAACTCAACGTAGTCACGTTGGACCAGTCGCGTCCGAACCACCTCAGGAGCTTGATGATGTCCGTTCAGATCAACGGATACAAGACACCATGCCTCTTCGACTCCGGAAGCACCAAGAGCTTCGTACATCCTGACCTGGTAAGACGCTGTTCGCTCTCTATCTTCCCTGCACGGCAAACTATCTCCCTCTCCTCGGGCTCGCACTCGGTCCAAATACAAGGGCGCACCGTCGCGACCCTAAAGATTCAGGGCGCCAGCTACTCTAATTTCCAGCTGTACGTACTCCCCGACCTCTGCGCCCCACTCTTACTCAGGCTCGATTTCCAATGCAACCTCAAGAGCCTCACACTCAGCTTTGCGGACCCCTACCTCCACTCACTATATGCAGCTTAGCGACTCTAAAAATCGACCCCCCCCCCCCACTCTTCGCTAACCTGACGGCTAACTGTAAACCAGTAGCCACTCGCAGCAGGCAGTACAGCCTGCAGGATAGGGTAATAATCAGAGCTCCTACGTAAGGGAGTCATAGAGGCCAGTAACAGCCCCTGGAGAGCTCAGGTGGTGGTTGTCAAGACCGGGGAAAAGTTCCGGATGGTGGTTGATTATAGCCAAACCATTAACCGGTTCACGCACCTCGATGCGTACCTCCTTCCAGAATTGCAGACATGGTCAACCAGATTGGCCAGTACCGCATATTCTCCACGGTGGATCTGAAGTCTGCTTACCACCAGCTCCCAATCCGCCCAGAGGACCGCCACTACACGGCATTCGAGGCAGATGGCCGCCTCTTCCATTTCCTCCGGGTCCCCTTTGGCGTCACGAATGGGGTCTCGGTGTTCCAACGAACAATGGACCGAATGGTGGACCAGTACGGGTTGTGGGTCACGTTTCCATACTTGGACAATGTCACCATCTGCGGCCATGATCAGCAGGACCACGACGTCAACCTCCACCGATTTCTCCAAACAGCCCAGAAACTCAATTTCACCTACAATAAGGAGAAATGCGTTTTCTGCACTATCAGACTAGCCATCCTCGGCTATGTCGTGGAAAACAGAGTCTTGGGCCCCGACCCGGACCGGACTCTTACAACTCCCTCTCCCTCATGAAAATGAAAATCACTTATTGTCACGAGTAGGCTTCAATGAAGTTACTGTGAAAAGCCCCTAGTTGCCACATTCCGGCGCCTGTCCGTGGAGGCTGGTACGGGAATCGAACCGTGCTGCTGGCCTACTTGGTTTGCTTTAAAAGCCAATGATTTAGCTCAGCGAGCTAAACCAGCACCTCAAGAGGTGCTTGAGATTCTTCTCTTATTACTCCCAGTGGGTCTCCCAGTATACGGACAAAGCCCGCCCACTGTTTAAGACCACACTCTTCCCACTGTCAGCTGAGGGCCCGCCAGGCCTTCAACTGCATCAAGGAGGACATCGCCAAAGCCGCCATGTGGGCGGTGGATTAATCCGTCCCCTTTCAGGTGGAGAGCGACGCCTCAGAGGTTGCTCTCGCCACCACTTTGAATCAGGCAGGGAGACAAGTCGCCTTCTTCTCCCGAACCCTCTCCGCTTCGGAACTTCGACACTCCTCAGTCGAAAAGGAAGCTCAAGCCATTGTGGAAGCCGTACGGCACTGGAGGCACTACCTCGCAGGTAGGAGGTTTACCCTCATCACCGACCAAAGATCGGTTGCCTTCATGTTCGACAACTCGCAAAGGGGCAAAATAAAAAACGATAAAATCTTGAGGTGGAGGATCGAACTCCCCACCTATAATTATGATATCATATATCGACCGGGGAAGCTCAACGAGCCCCCAGATGCCCTGTCCTGCGGCACATGCGCCAGAGCGCGAGATGACCGTCTAAAGGCTATCCACAATGACCTCTGCCACCCGGGGGTCACCCGGCTCGCCCACTACGTCAAAGCCCAAAATCTGCCTTTCTCCACCGAGGAGGTAAAGGCCATCACCAGGGATTGCCTGATCTGCGCAGAGCGCAAACCGCACTTCTATAGACCAGACAAGGCCCACTTGGTAAAGGCTTCCCGGTCCTTTGAACGCCTAAGCATCGATTTCAAAGGGCCACTCCCCTCGACCAATCGAAATGTGTACTTCCTCAACGTCATAGACGAATTCTCCCGCTTCCCCTTTGCCATCCCGTGCCCCGATGTGACCTCCCACACAGTCATCAGAGCCCTGCACAGTGTCTTCACCCTGTTCGGTTTCTCCAGCTACGTACACAGCGACAGGGGTTCGTCCTTTATTTTTAAAAAAATATATAATTTTTATTGGAATTTTTTACAGAAAATATAAAACATAACGACAAACAATGAAATGCAACAAAATAACCCATAATAACCGTACCACCCCCAGACCGTATCGACGCATGTATCCCATCCCCCACCCCCCCCCCCCCCAACCGCAATGAACAAAAGAACTTAAAAATAAATTTAAATTAAATAAACAAACATAGTCATCGTCCGCCCCCCCCCCCACCTTTTCCCTCCCCCTCCCCCCCCCCCCCCCCCCCCCCCGGGTTGCTGCTGCTACTGTCCCCGTATCCTATCGTTGAGCCAGAAAGTCGAGGAAAGGTTGCCACCGCCTAAAGAACCCTTGTACCAATCCTCTCAGGGCGAATTTGACCTTCTCTAGCTTAATGAAACCCGCCATGTCATTGATCCAGGTCTCCACGCTTGGGGGCCTCGCATCCTTCCATTGTAGCAAGATCCTTCGCCGGGCTACTAGGGACGCAAAGGCGAGCACAGCGGCCTCTTTCGCCTCCTGCACTCCCGGCTCCACCCCAACCCCAAAAATCGCGAGTCCCCATCCTGGCTTGACCCTGGATCCCACCACCCTCGACACTGTCCTCGCCACCCCCTTCCAGAACTGCTCCAGCGCCGGGCATGCCCAGAACATATGGGCATGGTTCGCTGGACTCCCCGAGCACCTGACACACCTGTCTTCACCCCCAAAGAACCTACTCATCCTTGTCCCAGTCATGTGGGCCCGGTGCAGCACCTTGAATTGGATGAGGCTAAGCCGCGCACATGAGGAGGAAGAATTAACCCTCTCCAGGGCATCAGCCCATGTCCCGTCTTCGATCTGTTCCCCCAGTTCCCCCTCCCACTTAGCTTTCAGCTCCTCTACTGATGCCTCCTCCGCCTCCTGCATAACCTTGTAGATATCAGATATCTTCCCCTCTCCGACCCAGACCCCCGAAAGCACCCTGTCGCTCACCCCCCTCGCGGGAAGCGAAGGGAATCCCTCCACCTGCCGCCTAGCAAATGCCTTTACCTGCAGATACCTGAACATGTTCCCCGGGGGGAGCCCAAATTTCTCCTCCAACTCCCCCAGGCTCGCAAACCTCCCATCAATAAACAGGTCCCTCAGCTGTCTGATGCCCGACCTGTACCAACCCTGAAATCCCCCATCAATGTTCCCCGGGACGAACCTATGGTTCCCCCTTAACGGAGCCTCCATCGAGCCCCCCACTTCTCCCCTATGTCGCCTCCACTGCCCCCAAATCTTGAGGGTAGAGGCCACCACCGGACTCGTAGTATACCTCGTAGGAGGGAGCGGCCACGGCGCCGTTACCAGGGCCCCCAGGCTTGTATCTCCACAGGACGCCCTCTCCATCCGTTTCCATGCTGCCCCCTCCCCCTCCATTACCCACTTGCGCACCATCGACACATTGGCTGCCCAATAATACCCCGAGAGATTGGGTAACGCCAGCCCCCCCCCATCTCTACCCCGCTCCAAGAAGACCCTCTTCACCCTCGGGGTCCCATGCGCCCAAACAAAGCTCATGATGCTGCTAGTAACCCTTCTAAAAAAGGCCCTAGGGATAAAGATGGGCAAACACTGAAAAAGGAACAAGAACCTCGGGAGAACTGTCAGTTTGACGGACTGCACTCTACCCGCCAACGATAGCGGCACCATGTCCCACCTTTTAAATTCCTCCTCCACCTGCTCCACCAGCCTGGTAAAATTAAGCTTATGGACAGTCCCCCAACTCCTGGCCACCTGCACCCCCAGGTATCTGAAACTCTTCACTGCCCTCTTAAATGGGAGTCTCCCAATTCCCTCCTCCTGATCACCCGGGTGCACTACAAATACCTCACTCTTGTCTAAATTTAACTTATAGCCCGAGAAGCCCCCAAATTCCGCTAACAGCTCCATCACCCACGGCATTCGCCCTTCCGGATCCGCCACATACAACAGCAGGTCGTCCGCATACAGCGATACACAATGTTCCCCCCCACCCCGCACCAGACCCCTCCATCTCCCTGACTCCCTCAACGCCATAGCCAAAGGTTCAATCGCCAGTGCAAAGAGCAAGGGGGACAGGGGGCACCCCTGCCTGGTCCCACGGTAGAGCCTAAAGTACTCCGATCTCCTTCCATTTGTAACTACACTTGCCATCGGAGCCGCGTAGAGCAGCCTCACCCATTTGATGAATCCCTCCCCGAATCCGAACCACTCCAGCACCTCCCACAGGTACCCCCACTCAACTCTATCAAACGCTTTCTCCGCATCCAACGCCACCACTATCTCCGCCTCCCCCTCCACTGCCGGCACCATAATAACATTTAGCAGTCTCCGCACATTCGTGTTGAGCTGCCATCCCTTGACAAATCCTGTCTGATCCTCGTGTATCACCCCTGGCACACAGTCCTCTATCCTGGTGGCCAGGATCTTCGCCAGCAACTTAGCGTCAACATTGAGGAGCGAGATAGGCCTGTATGATCCACACTGCAAGGGGTCCTTATCCCGCTTTAGGATCAGAGAGATCAGTGCCCGCGACATCGTCGGGGACAAAGCCCCCCCCTCCCCCCCCCCCCCCCCCCCCCCCCCCCCCCCCCCCCCCCCCCCCCCCCCCCAAGCCTCATTGAAAGCTCGCACCAACAGGGGGCCCACCAGATCCGCATACTTTTTATAAAATTCCACCGGGAACCCGTCCGGCCCCGGCGCCTTACCTGACTGCATTTGGGGTGCGTCCTTTATGAGCGACGAGCTGCGTCAGTACCTGCTCGACAAGGGCATTGCCTCGAGCAGGACTACCAGCTATAACCCCAGGGGTAACGGGCAGGTGGAGAGGGAGAATGCGACGTTCTGGAAGACCGTCCTACTGACCCTCCGGTCCAGGAAGCTCCTGACCTCCCACTGGCAGGAGGTCCTCTCCGACGCGCTCCAAGCAATTAGGTCCCTCCTGTGCACTGCCACTAACCAGACCCCTCATGAACGACTGTTTGTTTTCCCTAGGGGCACTACCACGGGGGCTTCGCTCTCATCTTGGTTGAGGACACCGGGCCCGGTTCTCCTCCGGAATCACGTCCGGACGCACAAAACGGACCCGCTAGTAGGGAGGGTACTATTGCTTCACTCAAACCCCCACTACGCCTTTATTGAATACCCCGACGGCCGTCAGGACACCGTTTCCCTCCGGGACCTGGCACCTGCAGGATCCACCACCACCACCACAACCGCCGAGGTACCCCTCACACTACACCCCACCTAACCCCCCACGCCCTGCGCCCCCACGTCTATAGGTTTCCTGCACCCCCCCTGCGCCCGTCACACCGGTCAGGAACGGAGCTCGGACCAAAACACCCCCGGAGTCCACCCCCCATATCCACACTGACCATCACCACCCAGCCACCCGAAGAGGCTGCAACCCCGGTGCTCCTCTGATCCCAAAGGGCGACTCGGCTACCGGACCGGCTCAACCTGTAGACCCGTCACCGCCGCTGGACTTGATTTTTTTACAGGGGGTGAACGTGGTGAATGTAATTCACACTGTATTGTATTGTGTCCTTGTGGGCTCTGTCTGTGAGCTGTTGCACGGCTCTGCCACAGGGGGAGATGAGGAGCTTGTACGGGGCTCCACCCTCGGCTCCGCCCATGGCTCTGCCCATGGCCCCTCCCACTACCGGAGGTATAAAGTGCTGCAGCCGTGTGAGCCTGCCCTCAGTTCTTCTAGTCGCAGGCAGGTTCAGTTGTAAGTCGATTAAAACCACAGTTTACTTCCAATCGTGTTTCGAGTGAATTGATGGTCACATCAGCCAGGAAAATCACAGCCACAGAGATGCTCCAGAGTAACTTCAGCCACCTCCCCAGTTCTGATATTTCCTGCACACATGCTCAACCTGGACATCTAAAGTGTCCCTGGTTTCCCATATAGCACAGGAGGAGCAATCTACGTGGCCAAGCTGTCCTGCCATGACTCGCCCTTAGATCACTCCACTTCCTACTTCCTAATTCGGGAATATTAATAACACTAAGGACCTTCTTCTCCTCCAGATGCTGACTCTGTAACAACTTAATAATAATCTTTTTAGTGTCACAAGGAGGCTTACATTACTGCAATGAAGTTACTGTGAAAAGCCCCAAGTCGCCATACTCCGGCGCCTGTTCAGGTACACTTAGGGAGAATTCAGAATGTCCAATTCACCTAACAAGCATGTCTTTTGGACTTGTGGGAGGAAACCGGAGCACCTGGAGGAAACCCATGCAGACACGGGAGAACGTGCAGACTCCAAAGACATACCTTCCTGTATTCTTACTTAACTACCAAATGGAAGAATAGATACTCACTATTTCCTACTTACCAATCAATAGGTGTCCAGATTGCTTCATTGCTATGCCAACTGCAGGACACTCTTCCCAGTCTACTTCACTGTATTTCTGACTGTCGGACACTCTTTCCCAGTCTGCTTCACTGCACTGCTGACTGCAGGGCATTCTTCCCAGTCTGCTTCACTGTGATGCTGACTGTAGGACACTCTTCCCAGATTGCTTCACTGTGATGCTGACTGCAATGTTTGTCAATGTACCATTTGTCAATGTACTCTGTCGATTATTCTTTTGTCTACTATGTACATACAGTGTACATTCCCTTGGCCGCATAAAAATACATTTCACTGTACTTTAGTACATGTGACAATAAATATCAATCAATCAACTGACAGTCTATTAATTTGGGGCAGGATTCTCTGTTGGTCAATGATGGAATCAATGGAGTCAAACATTGAGGCTGGCTCCGGGCGGAATATCATGCTCCAGTGCCTTGACAGTGATCATAGAATTTACAGTGCAGAAGGAGGCCATTCAGCCCATCGAGTCTGCACTGGCCCCTGGAAAGAGCACCCTACCCAAGCCCACACATCCACTCTATCCCTGCAACCTAGCAATCCCACTCAACCTTTTTGGACACTGTGGGCAATTTATCATGGCCAATCCACCTAACCTGCACATCTTTGGACTGTGGGAGTAAACCGGAGCACCCGGAGGAAACCCACGCAGACACGGGGAGAAGGTGCAGACTCCACACAGACAGTGACCCAAGCCGGAATTGAACCTGGGACCCTGGAGCTATGAAGCAACTGCGCTAACCACTGTGCTACCATGCTGCCCACATTTTCTTTTACCACCTCACCCCTGATCCCATGTGACTTCGCCTTTTGTACCAGTCTGCCATGATGCATCTTTTCAAGGGCATTACTGAAGTCCATATATATACAACATCCACCGCCCTCCCCTCATCAATCATATTTGTTACCTCCTCAAAATACTCGATCAAGTTAGTGAGGCGCAACCTTCTCTTCAGAAAATCATGCTGTCTATTGCTTGTGAGTCCGTTTGTTTCCAAATAGGTATAAATCCTGTCCCTGAGAATTCTCTCCAATAATTTGCCCACTACTGACGTGAGCCTCACCGGCCTATAGTTACCTGGATTATCCCTGCTACCTTTCTTAAACAGCGGTACCACATTAGTTATTCTCCAGTCCTCTGGGATCTTACCTGTAGCCAATCAGGATACAAAGATGTCAGTCAAGGCTCCAACAATTCCCTCCATTGCTTTCCCCAGTATTCTGGGATAAATCCCATCCGACCCAGACACTTATCTACCTTAGTATCTTTTAAAAGAACCCAATACCTCCTCCTTTTCGATGTTAACATGATCCAGACTGTCTACACACCCTACCCAAGAATCATCTTCCACAAAGTGGGAGGAAACCGGAGCACCCGAAGGAAACCCACGCAGACACGGGGAGAACGTGCAGACTCCGCACAGACAGTGACCCAGCTGGGAATCAAACCTGGGACCCTGGCGCTGTGAAGCCACAGTGCTATCCACTTGTGCTACCATGCTGCCCAAATTCTTCAATTCCTTTCCCCAGTTTAGCACATTAACGCAAGAGTTACCCTCATCCCTGTCCAAAAGTACCCTAAAACGTATGGAATTGTGGTCACTACTCCCAAAATGTTCCCCTACTGAAACCTCAATCACCTGTCCAGGCTCATTCCCCAATACCAGATCCAGTACGGCCCCTTCCTTAGTTGGACTGCAGTACAGTAAACGCCATTGGCATACCATTAAAGGGCCTGTCCTGGTATTCTCCGGGGTTCCCATGATGCTCCGCCTCCGCCAGGAGGAATTACCGACGGCGAGGTTCGCTTCTGGTTTTAAAAATCGTGAAACAGGTGCAGTGGCTGCTGAGGGAGTCAGCAGAGGTAGGACATGTTCCCTAAGGTGCGACCGTAGGCTGCCGGTCCTTCCACTTACATGGCTGGTTGGTGGTGGGGAGGAGGGCGTCTGCCAAGGCTGGGATTAGTAGCAGGCCGTGACCAGGGGTTGGGCCGTGGCATTGGGCTGACCCCGGGACCGAGGTATCCAGGCACGGACCACCATTGCCACAGCCAGCAAGGGTGCTGTGCAGCCCATTGACCACCCACCAAGGTCCATGGTTGCATCCAACTAACAGGTCGTACGGGTGCACCCACCGCACCCCTGCACCTCCAACCCCTCCCTCTTCACCGCCAATCCCTCCCACCCCGAACCCCTCCCTCCACCCCACCAACACCCCCTCCACCCACAACTGTGTGCCACTCATCAGCAGGGCATCACATGGCCCACCCATGGGCAATGCCCATGGTAGCCCCTACAGGAGGGCGCTTGATGGGTTCCGGGCAGTGTGCACGGTGAATTCATCCTGGCACATTTGATGGTTGCCGACACCTTTGAGGCGCACCCCGTGTGAGGGGCTGGCTCTTGGGCAAAAGGGGTTATCCACTTCGATCTTGGCTGATGACACCTATCTGGAGGCCACAAACTGCAGCAGAGACCCACTACAACAACATTCATGCAGCGATCGGGAGCATGATCGAGCGTGCTTCAGCCTCCGGAAGATGTTGTTTCGGTGCCACGACCAGCCTGGAGGGGCTCTCCATTATAGCGCTGGGTGTGTCGGCCACATCGTGGGGGCCTGTTGATCCTCCACAGGATCACGCAGCAGAGGCTCGGCATGCTGGAGGAGGAGATGAACGCCAGGCTTCGTCTGACAAGGAGGATGTGGGGGAGGGGGAGGATGGGCGAGGCACGGGGCCCGGGCAGGTACAGGAGCCCGCACTAACCGCTTCCAGGTTCACCGATTAGGCCGACCGCAGCACGGACACCCCACCCCACCCCACCCCACACCTGCAACTCCCTCCACAATTTCTACCTGTGGGTGCGGGCTCTGGGTTGGCAGTAACAGCGGATCTGATCGATGGGGTGGAGGATGATGATGATCTGCTCTGCAATGAGCCCTAGTGCTCAGTATCGTTTGATAATGTCTGCCTCCTGCCCACAGTAGCACTTTGCACAGTCCATCTGGGTGATCCCTGCATGCAACTGGCCATTCCATCACACGGATCCACCGAATCCTTGGGGAGGAGGAAGTGGGGACGGGGTGCGGTGGCGGGGAGGTGTGGTGTTGGGGTGGATAGTGATGAGAGTGGGGCCAGGTACCAGGGTAGTGAGCGATGGCTGACCTGGGGACTCTGGTCCATGACCCCCCTCCAACAACCGCCTGTTCCCCCCCACTCCCCAATACCCCCCTCCCCCAGCACCCCCTCTGCAGCCAGCCCAGTCCAGCCCATCCCTCACGTCCTTCTGACAGAGCACCGAGGCAGGTTGCAACGTTTGTGAGGTGTTTATTGTGCACAGGTGACCCTGTATCTACAGGTTTGTACCTTAGTTCCGAACTCTATCCTGTGTGCTGCACCCATGCCAACTTAACTGGTGTCCAACTATCTGGCCTAAAGGGTCTTAATGCTACAACTAGGTGGACCCCCCCAGTCGGTACATCAGGGGTGTAGGCAGCTTGCTGCAATTCCCACCCTGTGTCCTGGGTCCCCTTTGGTGACCGTCCTCTGGAGTGACTGGGACTGGACGAGCCCGGCATTCTCTCGGGCATCCCAGGTGGCGTGGGTGCCACCCTGTTAGACATAGAACACACAGTGCAGAAGGAAGCCATTTGGCCCATCGAGTCTGCACTGACCCACATTAAGCCCTCACTTCCACCCTATCCCCGTAACCCAATAACCCCTCCAAACCTTTTTGGACACTAAGTGCAATTTAGCATGGCAATATACCTAACCGGCACATGATTAGACTGTGGGAGGAAACCGGAGCACCCGGAGGAAACCCACGCAGACACGGGGAGAATGTGCAGACTCTGCACAGACAGTGACCCAGTGAGGAATCGAACCTGGGACCCTGGCGCTGTGACGCCACTGTGCTATCCACTTGTGCTACCATGTTCTGCCCGCTGCCCATTGGATGTGCCAGGGACAGGGGGGTCCAAAGCGCTGTGGTGTTCTGCCACCTCCCCTACGGGGGGTCACCAGCATGGGTCCCATCATTTCCTCCGCCTGATGGCCCCGGACTACTCCTTGGGACGGGGCGCGGCCTGAGCGAGCTCCAGGGGCTCCCCTGCTACCTGGCACTTCCAGTCCTGGAGGCCCGCTATTGTATCGACCAGGGTCTCAATACTCGCGGCCATGGAGCATAGGGACCTGGCCACCTCTCTCTAGGACTGTACCAGGTCCCTCTGTGACTAGCTCAGGTCAGCCAGCGGCCAGGCAATGCCGTTAACTCCCGCAGCCATGACCCGAGCAGACTGCCGGCAGATGGGTTTCAGTCACGCTCCAGGTTGGGGGGGGGGGGGGGGGGGGGGGGTGGACTTATAGGTGTGTGGGATGGGGGCTTGTGGGCAAGGTGCCGGCTACTCGTGGATGAGTTCAAGTTTATAAAGGGTAGACTGGGGGCGACTAATCAGGAATGGTTTTAATGGTCACTTCCGTAGGTAATGAAAGCGTGAATGAGGATTTGAGCAGCAAAGTTATGGAGGTGGAAATGGGTGGTCTCAGTGATGCAACCAATCTGGTGTTGGAAGTTTATCTCGGGGTCAGTTGTGGCCCTGAGATTGGGATCAGATTGGCTTTAATATCAGATTGTTGCCAGCAAGAGGGATGGAGTCAGAAATTAGGGAATGGAGTTTGGAATGGGGACCAAAAGCAATGGCTTCGATCTTCCCAATATTTAATTGGCGGAAACATCTGCTCATCCAGTACTGGATCCTGGATAGGCAATCTATTAGTTTAGCAATAGATGGGGAGTCAATAGAGTCGGTGGCGAATTAGAGGTTAGTTTTATGAGTGTACATGAGAAAACTAACCCTGTGCATTTGGAAGGTGCTGCCAGGAGCAGCGTGTAAATCAGAAATAGGAGGGGGTTAAAGATAGACCCTTGGTAGATATCAGGAGTGACGGTTTGGAAACAGGAAGAGGAGCCAATGCATGTGATTCTTTGGATGAGGTGGATAGAATGAATCACGGAGGGTTGGGAGGAGGTTAAAGAGATAGGGAAGGGGAGGTGTAATGGAGGGAGTTGAAAACAAGGATGAGAATTTTTAAATTATGGGGTTCCTTAACTGGGAGCCAGCCTAGGTAAGCAAGTGCAGCATTGATGGGTAAGCAGGATTTGGTGCAAGTAAAGGCCTGGTTATCCATAGTTTTGGATAACCTTGAGTTTATAGAGGAGATCTTAGGGGCCAGTCAGGAGCCTGTTCAAATAGTGAAGTCAAGAGGTTAAAGTGACATAGATTGAGTGTTTCGGCAGCAGATGAGCTGACATGAGTGGAATCAGGTGATATTCCATAAAACCCTCACTGTGCATGAGGAGCCTTTGGGCCTATTGAGTCTGCACCGATCCTCGGAAAGAGTACTCCACCTAGGCCCACAGCCCCGCCCCATCCCCATACCCCGCACATGCATTGATCATGGCTAATTCACCCAACGTGTACATTTATGGACTGTGGGAGGAAACCAGAGCACCCGGAGGAAACCCACGCGGACACGGGGAGAACGTGCAAACCTCACACAGACAGTGACCCAAGGCCAGAATTGAACCTGTGTCCCTGGCGCTGTGAAGCAGCAGTGCTAACTATTATGCCACTGTGCAGTCCCCGGATTATTATGGAGGCTTGAATAGGAGGTTTTACTGATGCCGTGCATCTGTGGTCAGAAGCTTGACACCAAAGTTGCAAACAGGCTCTTTGATCCACAGGCAGTTGCTGGGAGCCAGACGGAGTCAGTGGCTGGAGAAACTGTGCTTACGTCGGGACCAAAGACAATGGGCGCGATTCTCCGCTGCCCACGACGGGTCGGAGAATAGCGGGAGGGCCTTCCCGACATTTGTCCCGACCTCCCGCTATTCTCCCCCCCCCCACGGCCGCCCCACGACACGAATCGCTGCTCGCCGTTTTTTTACGGCGAACAGCGATTCTCCCCTGGCCGATGGGCCGAGTTCCCAGGCCTTTACGGCCGTTTTCACAAACGCAAACACACCTGCTCTCACCGTTCGTGAAAACGGCCGCAAAGTGCCGTCCCGGACAACCATGGCACCGATTGGCACGGCCGCACCACAGCCGTGCCAAGGGTGGCATGGGCCCGCGATCGGTGCCCACCGATCGTGGGCAGCGGGTCCGATACCCGCGCACTATTTGTTCCTCTGCCGCCCCGCAGGATCAGTCCGCGGGGCGGCTGAGGGGCATGACGTCCCGCGCATGCACGGGTTTGACGCATATGCGCGATGACGTCATCCGCGCATGCGCGGGTGATGTCATCGTGCACGTCAGCCGCCGTGACGCTTGGCGCGCGGGCTTAGCGACGGTCGCTAAGCCCACAATGCCGTGCTTCACGGGGCCGCGCTGCTAGCCCCGCCCGGGGGGCAGAATCGGGTCCCGGGAGGGGGTGCGGAGGCTGCCGTGAAACACGGCCAGTTTCACGGCAGCCTTTACGACTCGCCGCATTTGCGGAGAAGCACACCCAATAGCTTCAGATTTCCCATAACTTGGAGGACATTTCTATCCATTCATGATGCACCAGACAGTCGAGGGGAGAAGAGAGTTGGCAGTGAGGTGGGGCTGCATGAAGATAAATAGAAAGAGGCCACATGTTGGAGTGAGGAGGATGAGAGAAGATGTATGCTCCCCAGCCTCTACTTGCTCAGGCGAGTTTCTGAATATACAGCATGTGCAGAACTTGTGTTGGTGGTATGCTTGCTGCTTCCATTAATCCATGTTGCTTCTTCTATCGAAACCACTTCATAACCGGATTCTTCAAAGCAGGCAAACTTCTAGCCAACGGCAAGATATTCTCAGCTGCACTTAGAAATGCCGTCACTGTTCTAACCGGTTTTTAAGGCAACATTTAGGTTAGATACCTCACCCACCTGTTCACAACTGCTGTATTCGCTGTGCTCCGAGGGGACTGCCACAATGTACGATTGAGCTGATCTTGAGTTACATCAAGGGGCCAGCTCAGCGGACCGCAGACACATTTAAAACCTAAAGAGCCATAGTCTCTATTATTCAAGCTGGGGCTCGGTATTAGCATCCATACGTTTAACTGCTAACGGATTCCCAAAGGCTATGATGTTACTTTGAAATATTGTTTGTCGGGCAGGGCATGTTGTTAGACATTTTTGGGACTAAAATCCTGATTATCAGGGATGGATTAAGGATATCTATGGGGGGGGGGGGGGGGGGGGGGGGTCATCTCTCAGAAGAGTACCCTGTATTTCACGTAAAGTATTATGCATTATTTAACAATCATAAGAAAATAATTCTAAGGTGACAAGTTGCTAAGATACATTCTCCACCAGATGGCGCCATTCACCTGAACTATTTTCACTCAAAGTCAACATTGCAATCAGACCAGCTCATTGAACCCTAGCAGCCAATGTAAGTAATGTTATATTTCGCATAATTTAAGGTTTCCATTTTAATTAAGTCTGAATTTAAATATGTGAATTAAGAGAAAGTATGGCAGTCCCATGGGCAAAACTACCACACTATCTCAGTACAAACATTTCCAGCCAAAACAGCACGCATTGTTAACACAAAAGAAAGAACAGAAACTGCATTTATGTAGCATCTTTTATGACCAATTTGCAGCTACACTTTTGAAGTGTAGTGACTGTTGTCGGGAATAAGACAGCTAACCTGCACACAGAACTCTCACAAACAGCAATGAAGTAGCGACTGTCTTTTGTGATGTGGATTGAGGGACAAATATTGACCAGGACACTGGGGATAACTCCCCAGCTCCTGTTCAAAACAGTGCCATGGGATCTTTCACATTCACCTGAGAGAGCAGACGGGGCCTCCATTAAACACCTTGTGGTGCATTGCTAGCCTTCCTACCTCTGAGCCAGAGGTTCCAGGTTCAAGTTCCACACTAGGATATGATGGTCATGGACAGTGTGTTCATATGTGGCCACAGGGATTGGTTACCAACCTGCAAATCCTTCCAATACACTTATGGCAATGGCAGGCGGTACGAATATGAGTCTCCTGGTCAACCAGAATCTGCAGAAGGCAACGGCAAACCACTGCAGTACTCTGCCATGGCATAACTGTGGACCAACATATGGAGGCCCATGGTTGTCACACCTGAAGAGAGAGAGAGAGAGAGAATACACAGTGGCTCAGAGTGGGAAAACATGGACCTGGAATTTTCTAGCAAGGCACAATGGGCTGGAATTTCCGCTGGCGGGATTCTCCATTGCGCGGCAGCGCATCCGTGTCTGCGGGATTCCGGCAGCATGGGGTGGCTGTAATGGGAAATCCCATTGGCAGGTGGCGGGAACTGAGAATCTCACTGCTGGCGAGGGAGGGCCGCCCAGGAAAACGCGGCTGGCGGACCGGAGAGTCTAGCCCAATATTGTTGCTAGATAGATTTGCCAAAATTCTCTGGATTAGTGGCCTAACTATGGTGCAGATGAAGATTTGACGACTAACCTCACTAACCCACCAGGTGGTGCCATAACCGGCTGAGAATAGACGACGTAACTCAGAACAATCTTCGGCGTTGGCAGGTAACTGAACTATGTATTTTGAAATCACCTGAAATTAATTTTAGAAGCTAATATTAATTTAAAATAGTTTTGAAACCCTCCATAATTTCCAGCATTTGCACAGCCAGTTCGCAAGTATATCGCAGTTTGTGAGTGAAGCCAAGGAGAGGACCACAAACTTCAGCTATGAGGTCTTGTGAGATCTTATTGATGGGGTAGAGATGAGATTGCCGACAGGTGACACAGATTGGAGGGCTCCCCTCAAAGTGAGTGAGGTGGTGTGGAGGGTTGTGGCCATGGCCCTCAGTCATTCCATGTTTGGCAAAACCAGCACCCGGAAAAAGGGACAATGACCTGACCAGAACAGGCAAGGTACATTTTTGGACTTTTTCAAATTTTCAGACCTTTTCGTTTTCTTGAAAAATGGGTTTGATGCTGTGATGCCTCAAATGTGTTGTCCTTGCCTTTGCTCGTCCTCCAGGCCATCCATGAAATCATGGGATTGCCCAGTGGATAGTGCATTGCAATCTTTAAGCCTTCTGAATGTGTCGAGAGCAGTTGGGGCCTGTTGCCTTCACACAGCCACAGATATCTGAATGCAAAACTGACAAGACCACTAAATTTAATGAATCAGGAAAAGAGAATATGAGAATGATGTTCACCCTTCAGGTATAGGTTCTATGGCTTCAACTATCCAAATGATGATGTCCCAGTGGTGATAGTAATGTGAGGGCCATAAATCACATCAAATCCAGGTGACCTGCACTATCATTTTCCAGTGTAAGTGGCTGGAGCAATGAAGAGGACATAAACCCTGGGAATTTGTGATCCACACTGACTGCCGTGGTGAGTGATGCTTTGGTAACAAACAAATGAACAAACTTTTCTCCATTTCACTGAGGGTATCTATGGAATGCTGCAGAAATCTCATTTGATTGTGGTGCAGTGTAATTAATGGCACCGCTCCCGCCATACTCCTGGTACTTCTGTGCTGGAATAATGACACATGTTGTTGATGCATCATTACCACAGTGCAAGTTTCCATAAATTCCTGGGCAGTTACCTTCATATCCCCATATGCTAGGCCAGTCTAACAGTGGAAGGCTATGGCATGGTGTTTAATAGAAAAGTGCTGTGATACGACGCAGTATAATCGAATGGCAGTTGTTGAGGGCAGGGTGTGGGTGGGTGGTTAGCTCTGCTCCTTTGAGAATGAAAAAATAGCAGGCAACATTTTCATAGAATCCTACAAACCACGTGATTTATCATGTGGGCAGCACGGTAGCATAGTGGTTAGCACAGTTGCTTCACAACTCCAGGATCCCAGGATCGATTCCCGGCTAGGTTCACTGCCTGTGTGGAGTCTGCACATTCTCCCCGTGTGTGTGCGTGGGTTTCCTCCGGGTGCTCCGGGTTCCTCCCACAGTCCAAAGATGTGCAGGTTAGGTGGGTTGGCCATTCTAAATTGTCCAACATGGTTAGGTTGGGTTACCAGGATAAAGGGGATAGGGTGGAGGTGTGGGGCTTAGGTACAGTGCTCTTTCCAAGGGCTGGTGCAGACTCGATGAGCTGAATGGCCTCCTTCTGCACTGTACATTCTATGATTCTATGAGCCTATAACCAGCTCTCTGGAAGAGCCACCAATTAACCACCCACTCCTTTATTCTTTCCCTATGGTCCTACAAATCTACCGGAATTTTCTGGCCGTTGGGATTCTCTTTTCCTCCTGCCACCACACTCCCGCCCACTGGTTTCCTGACAGCCTGGGGTGGCTTAAATGGGAAATCCCATTGACAAACGGCGGGAAGAAAGATCCCCGCTCCCATTGAACGGCGTGCCGCAGAGAAACACGTCGCTGGGGGACCGGAGAATCCAGCCCCTTAATTTTCCTCATTTTTTTAATGGATAGAATTGTCTTTGAGACAGGGACAGTTTAGCCCAGAGTAGAACTAGGAGGATCGCAGATGCTAAATTGGTAGCATTGGGGATTGGTATCCGGAACAGCCAATGACAAGCCAGTTTTGAAGAAAAACCTAGGATTTAAGGAGCAATATGAGTCAGCTTTTCTTAAAATATCTGTGTTAAATTCTGATATGCAGTCTTTGAAAAAATAGAAGGGATTGTGGTGACACAGGGCTCATAAAATAAAATTGATGTTTCCACAAGATGCATTAACTCTGTGGCAATATTGAAGAACACAGGATTATGATTTTCTACAAATAGCAGAGGAAATCTTCCCATTTCAGTGACTAAATAGGTGATGATAGCATTTGCCGTTTATGCGTCACAATCCTCCATGCCATATTTACCATCAGATTCCAGTCAAAAAGAAAGGATACTTTCAAACAATAATCAAAGTCTGCAAAGCTACACCTCAACACTTTCATGAGGTATATAATAGAGGAATTTGATGCAATATTTGAAAAGCTTCCAGATTTTATATGAGCAACGTAAGAAGAGGATAAGGTTTTATCACCTTTGAAATAGGTGGTGTGTCAACCATCATACCATAACCTGGATGCCAAATAGCTCACGCAAACATCTACTGCCAGTATTCTAATTCTTGACAAGACCTGCTCAACCCATCATTCCTGAGCGTACTGACTAAATTGGCTCTATCCCTGCAATACCTCGATTTTAAAATACTCATCCGTGTTTTCAAATCCTTACATGGCCTCAACTCTCCCTAAGGGCCTCGTCAGGCCCTCCAAATCTCCCAGGTTCACTCTGCTCCTCAAATTCGGGCACAAGCCGCCATTTTTATTGCTCCACCCTCGGTGGCTGTGTCTTCCGCTGATTTGGGCCTAAGCTCTGGATGCCTCTCCCTAAACCTTTCCGGCTCTCTGCCTCTCTCTCCTCCTTTAAGATGCAACTTAAAACCGACTTATTTACCTAAGTGGTCTCCTTCGGTGGCTCATTGCTAAAACATGTTTGAAAATGCTTTGGTTAAATGCTTTGGGACATTGTTCCATGATAAATGTGTGTCTTGTGATGCAAGTTGTGTTGTCGTTCTTTTGTCAGAAGAAAGTGATACATGCTGCACTCTTGCAGACAGCTCATGAGGAGCTGGTTATCTGGTAAGAGATGCCAAACACCTAAAGTAAAAAAGTAGATTTTTTCGTTTGGCCATAAAGTGCAAACTGATTCAATGTTTTGTTAAGTGACTAAACAAATGATAATGACATTTGCAATGTATACAACCAACCCTTCTGTATTGCTCAAGAGTTACTGTATGGATCATCTGTGCCGAATGACTACTAAATGCCAATTTTCCAAAAATAGTCAAAGTAAAAATGTCGCCATAGTCCCAGATGACCATGGGCTGCTTTACCACTTTGAGGGGGAGAGCTGACTGGTGGCCATTTAACCTGAGGATCACCACACATCAGGCAAGGGACAAGGTTGAGAAGGCGGGGCTTTCATGAATAACCTCAGCTGTCACGGGAATTGAACCTGCCCTGTTGGCATCGCTCCGCATCACAAGCCAGCTGTCCGGCCAACTGAGCTCGTCAAAGAATGCGAAGCGTTGCATCATAAGTCAACACATTTATCAGCAGGATGATGTTGGGTCACTTTTTATGGAACTGATAATGTTCTGTGCCACCATAAAGTGAAACAAACTCACATCCTGTCACAACATTTCATTAATCATCGATCGAATCAAAAACGACGTTTCTGCTTATTTTGCCTTTCTGAAAGAACATAGAGAAATACAGCACAGAACAGGCCCTTCGGCCCACGATGTTGTGTCGAACTTTTGTCCTAGTTTAATCATAGTGTCCAAAATTCTATGATAATCTAAGGCCAATTTATCATGGCCAATCCACCCAACCTGCACATCTTTGGACTGTGGGAGGAAACCGGAGCACCCGGAGGAAACCCACGCACACACGGGGAGGATGTGCAGATTCCACACAGACAGTGACCCAAGCTGGAATCGAACCTGGGACCCTGGAGCTGTGAAGCAATTGTGCTATCCACAATGCTTTTGTGCTGCCCTTAAGAACAAAAAAGACCTCTTGAGCTTTTGGTACACTCTTATTGGACATTTAGTAAATGTGTAACTTTTATTCACCAGTTTTGCCCTTTTGTGGGTAATGATTCTGCCAAAGCTAAAAAATGCTACATGGCTTTGGAAGGTCCTATGGTGGGACCTCTGGCCACGCAGCCCCTCTCCCCCACAATTCCCCTTACTCTCTCATTCTTACATCCTCTGAAGGCAGACTCATGGCTGCACCTAGTCCCTTACATGTCTCCTGCCTGAGAGGAGACTCCACCTCCTAGGGTGATTACCCACTCTGAGTCCCATAGGAATCCACAGAATTGACTTGTTGGTTGGAGATCGCACATTGGGTGACTCCCGCCAGAGTGCTCGTTTTTTGGCTTTTTTACCCAGTTTGCCGGGGGGGGGGGGGGGGGGGGGGACCTTTACGTGAACAGTCTTCAACAAGAATGCAGCATGAAAAGAATGAGCGCTAGTCCGCCACCGGGCCCCCGAGTACGGTGCGGAGTTCTATGGTAGGATAGATGGTGGGAGCAAGCTGAGGTGATGGTGGTAGAGTTTGAGTGGCATGGGAAGGAGATGATGGGAACGCTCAAACAGTTGGTGGAAGATACCTCCGATAAAATGGGCTCTTGGAAAGACGTTGGAGATGGTGCGGGACCATGGTGAGGTGCTGAAGGGGGTGGAGGAGGCACTGTCGCGGCACAGCGACCAGCTCGCCTCATTGGAAGAGGATGTGGAGGAAAGTAATCAAGGGCTGAGAGTCAAAGTGGAGGATCTGGAGAACAGGTCACAGCAGCAGAATCTGCGGATCGTGGGTCTGCCTGAGGCGCTGGAGGGCCCAGGACTGACTGAGTACTTTTCAGGGATGTTCACCAAATTATTGGGGGAAGGAGGGGAGCCTCCCCCTTTGAGCTGGATAGTGGCTCATTGGTCACTCTCGCTGAAGCCAAAGGCGAATGATCCACCAAGAGCTGTGATAGTCTGGTTTCACAGCTATCAGATGAAGGAGAGGGCCTTGAGATGGGCCAAGCAGAATTGGGAGGTTAAGTGGGAAGGCAGTGGTATTCGTATATACCAGACTGTCACGGTGGAGCTGGCAAGAAGGCGGGTGACCTTCAACAGGGCGAAGGCAGCACTTTACAAGAGTGGTGTGCGCTTCAGGGTGGTCTACCTGAGGGTTATGTATAACTCCAAGAGCCATTTCTTTGAGATGGCGGAGGAGGCGGAGGTGTGCGCGAGACCTGAAGGACTGGGGCTAAACTGATTTGGGAATTTGATCTCCCATATTATGTTAGGAGAGGATGGTTTGGGGACAGTGGGATAGTGTGTTAGGGTTTTCTTTCCCTATGCTTTGTCTTTAACATGTTTGATTGTTTAGAAGGGTTGGATGTGTTTTTTTTTCCTGTTGGTTTTTGTGTTAGGTATGAGGGGGAGGGGGCTTGGCAGGGGCCATCTCTAGCAAACCTAAGTTGGCTAGTGAACAGGATCGAGGTGGGGGTCGGCCGAGCCTGTGTGGACAGGTTTCAACTGGCCTAGGAGGTGTCAATGGTGGGGGGATGGGGCGCATGCAGAGAGGAGGGGTTTCAGGAGGAAGTGGTTGGGGGTTTCTGGGATAAGAGGGAGGGGGGAGGAGCAGTTGATTGACGGGGCAGGGCTTCGTCCCATTAGTGGGGCGGGGCGGTGAAGCTATTTTGGGTTGGTGGTGGGCCTAAGAGGTTGGCAGGAGGGCAGGTATGCTCCATGGGATGGTCATCACTGATAGAAAGTGTGGGGAGGAGGAGGTGAGAAACCCTAGTCTGAATGGTAATATGAAACGTGCGGGGTTAGGTTGACCGTGAAGTGGGCGAAAACCTTTTCACATTTAAAGAGCTTGAGAGCTGATGTGCTACTGCTGCAGGGAGCCCATCTGAGGGTGAAGGAGCAGGTAAGGCTTAGGAAGGGTGGTGAACAAGGTGTTTATGAAGAAGATGGGGAGATCAGACCTGTGACAATTCTTGTCTTGGGGGGTAGAGAGTATTCTTTTTTTTCGCCAGTGCATGATGTATATTGGAGGATTGATTTCTTTGCTATAGGAAGGCCGTTGTTGTCGGGGGTGAGGAAAGTGGAATATTTGGCGATCACTATTTCAGATCACACTCAGCACTTGGTGGATATGACCTTTGGGAACCGGCCTGCACAGAGGCCGGTGTGGAGGATGGATGTGGGGCTGCTTACGATTCTGGGTTTTTGTGTAAAGATGGCAAAGGTGATTGACGATTATGTGGGGTTCAATAAAAATGAGGAAGTCTCGCCATCAGTGATATGGGAGGCACTGAAGGTGGTGGCAAGGGCTGAGCTCATTTCGTATAAGGCACAGGTTAAGGATGCGCCGGTTCTTTGAGGGGGTGGGGGACATTTGTAAATGGTGTGGGAGGGGCTGACCAGCCATGGACATCTCGTCTGGTCCTGCCCGAAGTTGGTGATGTTTTGGGGTGCATTCTTCAGCACCTTGTTGGCGATCTTGCACTTAGACTTGGAACCCAGTCCCCTGGGGGCAACATTTGGGGTGCCGGACCTGCCAGAGCTGCAGATGTAGGTGGGGGTAGATGTTTTAGCCTTCGCCTCATTGATTGCGTGCAGACAGGTCCTGTTAGGGTGGACGTCAGCTTCTCCACCCTGTGCCTCAGTGTGACTGGGGGCCCTGATGGGGTTTCTGTATCTTGAGAAGGTTAAATTCATCTTGAGGAGGGCGATTCAAGGGTTCCATGAGAGATAGAGACAGTTTATTCTTCATTTTAAAGAATTGGTCAGTGTCAGCTGGTAAAGGAGTGGAGGCGGGGGGGAGGGTGGTTAGGAGGGGGCAGGTATGGGGGTTTATTTTTAGAGTCATATACAGGTTGGTAGAGTTGTACGGGAGTGGTTTCTGTTATTGTTTTTGCTTTGTGTTGTTTTGTTTTATGTAAAAAATGTTAAAACGTTAAAAACCAAATAAAAATATATTTTTTAAATTTCACAGAATTCTGACAGTGCAGAATGAGGCCAGTCGGCCCATCGAGCCTGCACTGATGCTCTGAAGGAGCACCCCAGCTGGGTCCACTCATCCTACCCTATCCTTGTAACCTCACCTAACTAACGGGCAGTTTAGCATGGCCGATCCAACTAACCTGCACATCTTTGGATGTGGGAAGAAACCGGAGCACCCGGAGGAAACCCACGCAGACACGGGGAGAACGTGCAAACTCCACACAAACAGTCAGCCGAGGCCGGAATTGAACCCAGTCTCTGGCGCTTTGAGGCAGCCGTGCTAACCACTGTGACACCATGCTGTCCTCTCCCAACTGGTCCCAATTGATCCCACAAATCATGGGACCTTTACTCTGCTGTATTGCCCTTAAAAGGGCAATCACAACAAATATTCTTGCCTGTCCTTCTAGGCTTCGCAATAGAAAGAGTTTTTGTCATTGATTTCAGTGCTGTTAATTATAAAAAATCATGTTGTGACCGATTCTCTGATTGAGGCCCATCTTTCTGCGCAGTATAACTCATCCTCTGTTACTTTCCCTTTGTGATCCGTTCCTTACTATTTTGGAGCAGTGCCCCATGGTTTAATATCAAGACCCAGTGTATGAATTTAATGTCAAACTTTATATTATTCAGCCACTCTCATGTTCCACAGGTAAGTAATGGCTCACAAATCTGATTGAGTTTTTTGAAAGGGTAACCAAGAAGGTAGATGAGGACAGTGCAGTCGACATTGTCCACATGGACTTTAGCAAGGCCTTTGACAAGGTACTTCATGGTAGGTTGTTGCAAAAGGTTAAATCTCATAGCATCCAGAGTGGGTTAGCCAATTGGCTTGGCGACTGAAGCCAAAGGGTGGTTGTGGAGGGTTGTTTTTCAAACTGGAGGCCTGTGACCAGCGGTGTGCCTCATGGATCGGTGCTGGGTCCACTGTTATTTGTTATATATGTTAATGATTTGGATGAGAATGGAGGAGGCATGTTTAGTAAGTTTGGAGATGACACCAAGATTGGTGGCATAGTGGATAGTGAAGGTTATATAAGATTGCAACAGGATCTTGACCAATTGGGCCAATGGGCCAGTGAATGGCAGATGGAGTTTAATTTGGATAAATGTGAGGTGATGCATTTTGGTAGATCAAATCAGGGCAGGACCTACTCAATTAATGGTAGGGAGTTGGGGAGAGTTACAGAACAAAGCGATCTAGGGGTACAGGTTCATAGCTCCCTGAAGGTGGAGTCGCAGGTGGACAGAGTGGTGAAGAAGACATTTAGCATGCTCGTTTTTCTTGGTCAGAATATAATAATAATAATCACTTATTGTCACAAGTGGGCTTCAATTAAATTACTGTGAAAAGCCCCTAATTGCCACATTCCGGCACCTGTTTGGGGAGGCTGGAGCGGGAATTGAACCCACGCTGCTGTGCTTGTTCTGCATTACAAGCCAGCTGTCTTAGCCCACTGTGCTAAATCAGCCCCAATATAGGAGTTGGGATGTCTTATTGAAGTTGTACACGACATTGGTAAGACCACACATAGAATACTGTGTTCAGTTTTGGTCAGCCTATTACAGGAAGGATATTGTTAAACTAGAAAGAACAAAGAACAAAGAAAAGTACAGCACAGGAACAGGCCCTTCGGCCCTCCAAGCCTGCGCTGACCATGCTGCCTGTCTAAACTAAAATCTTCTACACATCCGGGGTCCGTATCTCTCTATTCCCATCCTACTCATGTATTTGTCAAGATGCCCATTAAACGTCACTATCGTCCCTGCTTCCACCACCTCCTCCGGCAGTGAGTTCCAGGCACCCACTACCCTCTGTGTAAATAACTTGCCTCGTATATCTCCTCTAAACCTTGCCCCTCACACCTTAACACAAGCCAATAGTAATTGACCCCTCTACCCTAGGAATAAGTCTCTGACTATCCACTCTGTCTATGCCCCTCATAATTTTGCAGACCCCTATCAGGTCGCCCCTCAACTTCCTTCGTTCCAGTGAGAACAAACCAAGTTTATTCAACCTCTCCTCATAGCTAATGCCCTCCATACCAGGCAACATCCTGGTAAATCTCTTCTGCATCCTCTCTAAAGCCTCCACATCCTTCTGGTAGTGTGGCGACCAGAATTGAACACTATACTCCAAGTGTGGCCTAACTAAGGTTCTATACAGCTGCAACATGACTTGCCAATTCTTATACTCAATGCCCCGGCCAATGAAGGCGAGCATGCCGTGTGCCTTCTTGACTACCTCCTCCACCTGTGTTGCCCCTTTCAGTGACCTGTGGACCTGTACACCTAGATCTCTCTCTTTAAAATTCGCTAACAAAAACTGCCCGCCTGCAAGAATGAAACTCTATGATAAATGCTTTTAATGGAGATGCAGGAACAAAAAGACCTGGAAATTTACCTATACAGATCTTTGAAGGTGGCAGGGCAAGTTGATAAGTCTATTCAAAAAAAAAAATGGGATTATTGATTAATTAATATCGCCAAATATACAAAAGCCAAGATGTTACGCCAAACTTTCATGCATAGATAGTTAGCCCTCATTGTGTCCAAAATGTCAAGGCCTAGGGGAGTGTGCAAAGTTCTGTCCGAGTTGTACCAGACGTGAGGGGCTTCAGACATGTGAAGCAACTTGGAGAAGTTTGGATTATTCTCCTTAAAGCAGAAATCAAGAATCTCAATACCACCCAAGAAAAAGCAGCTCACCTCATTTGTTTTGCACTCCATCCACCACCTTTAACATTCACTCCTTCCACCACTGTGCACAGTGACGGAACTGTGTACCATCTGCAAGATACACTTCAGCAACCTGCCAAACTTCCTTCGTCAGCAGCTTCAAAATCTTCACCTCTACGGACGAGGACAGCAGGCAGATGGGAACACCGGCACCTGCAAGTTCCCCCTTCTAGCCGCGCACCATCCTGACTTGGAACAATATTGCCTTTCCTTTGCTGTCACTGGAGAATAATTCAGAGACTCCTTTGCTAACAGGACTGCAAATGTACCCATGATAGATAGAAAGCAGTGGTTAAGGTAGGCGGCTCATTGGTACTTTCCCAAGGGCAATTAGGGATGGGCAGCAAATGCTGGCCATGCCAGCGATGCTCACAGCCCATGAATGCTTGAAGAAAAAATTTTGATTTTACATTTTTTTTTCTCTTTCCCATGAATGCTGATCATGAACTCACACATTTCTACTGTTGATGTACGATTGGAACACTACACGTATCTTGAGAATTGCCAGGAACATTTAGTATTCCAACTCACCAAGAAGAGTACAGCTTGTGTATAGTTAACAACATATTATTGTACCTGCTGATGCTGCTTTTGTCAACATTTGGAATATGCACTTACATGTTTGTTTGAATAGATTAGTCAAGGAAAGTGTTAATATTATATTAGCCTTTTATTCACCACCTGATGCAAACCTCTTGTTTGGATTTAAGATAAACGTGGAGAGCTACTTTTCTGCGACCAACAGTATCTGTTTATGGGATCATTGCGATTGCAATGAATTGATAAAGTGTTTGCTTTATTAGTGTTTGTTTTCAGGATGTAATACCAATGACAGAGCTTCAGGGCAAGGATACTTGCCAGAGAGGCCGAGCATAACAGGAGAGAAAGAGAGAGAGAGAAAAACAGAAAAGTGATGAGAACGAGAGAGAAGCAAAAGATGTAGGGATGAGGTCAGTGCAAAGTAAAGGAGGTGGAAAGGTGAAAGTAAAAAGGCTAAGGGAGAAACAGCATTAAAAATAAATCTACATTCCACATCAGCAGTCAGTCATTAGTCAATCAGTTGGTCAGTCTGTGATCAATGAGGAGTTTCTCCTTGTTGTCACCTTCGTCATTGACACGGTTTCAAAATCAGCTTGGCGAAGTGGGGTTCGTCATGATAGGTGCAATACACTCCCTTCCCAGATACCATCAGTGCTGCCTATGGAAGATCTTCCATATAACCTGTCTGGATTGTCATATGAGCATGAGTAAGTTCCAGGTAGCAAGGATCCTGAGCACAGAGGTGACCATTCTTGCACAGCACCTACACTCCACATGCCACTGCATCAGAGTGCCATACACTTGTCATCTAAAGTGCGCTCTCTGCTCCCAGCTGATCAATAATCACAAGGAGGTCTGCAATAATGTTTCATAGCGCCTCCTTGAATAAAATTTTCTATCAGAATGTGGATGTCACTGGCAGGGCAGAATTTATTGTTCATCAAGAGGTGTCCTGTCAACCTATCATGTGGGACTGGAATTGGGTGCAATCCGAACCAGGTCACTTTCCTTCCCTGCTGGATAATAGTGAGTTAGACAGCTAGATTGCCACAGGGCTATATATTAAACCACTATAAATATGACAATGGGAGAAAGTGTTACCTCGACTTGACTCTGAGCAGAAAGAAAGATATTTGTCAACAGAATGCAATCTTCTTCATTTTGCTTCAGACAATCCACATAATTGAACAATCAGCAGTCTCTGTTTTTTTATCAATGGGTGACTCAATGTAACTGCTGATTAAGTCAAGTGTTTGATTCTGCTTTCAAGCACAAATAAAAACAGAAGAATATAAGAAATAGGAGCAGGTGTAGGCCACTTGGCCCTTCAACCTGTTCCACAATTCAATAAGATCATGGCTGATCTGATTATGGCCTTACCCCCACTTCTCTGCTGCTTCCCACAACTCTTGACTCCCTCGTAGATCAAAGATCTGTCTAACTCAGCCTTGAATCTATTCAATGATCCAGCCTTCTGGTCTAGAGAACTCCAAAGATTAATAATCACCTAAGAGAAGAAATTCATTTCGATTTTAAATGGGATAGCCCTTATTTTGAAACAGTGACCTCTAAATAGACTCCTCGTAAGGGGGACAATCCTCTCATCATCTACCCTACCAAGGTCCCTTCAGAAACCTATAATTCAATAACATTGGCTGTCATTTTCCTAAACTTCCATGAGTTACAGGCCCAACATTTCCTCATAAGACAACTCCTTCACCCCTAGAATCAACCTAGTGTACTTTCCCTGAACTGTCTCTAATGAAAATACATCCCCCTTAATCATGGAATCACGCTGGTTGTGATTAATCAATCCATGTCAATTCGTTCTGCACTGGACTGCTGTCTTGAAAGGTTCCCCACCGCTGATATTAGGCGGACTGACCTGTAATTGTTGGATTTATCACTCTTCCATTTTTTGAACAGGGATCACAAACCACCTTTAACTGCTCAATTAAATATATATATATCTATTCATTGAGATTTTCCATTTCTCGTAATAAAAATAAAGAAAAACGTAAGGATAGCCATAGACATCAATGTACACAGGTCTGGAACAAAACTGTAGCCATTACATAATTGGGAACAAAAAAAACTGGATGAATCAGGGATAAAATTCCCAGCATGTTCCTTCCAAGGAAAAATGATCAGTCGGCACCCAAACAGGATACAGGCAATAATTATGGACCTACATCTCACCCATCGATACAAAACAAAATGATTGAAGAAGAGACCAATATCCCGAGAAGGCCATTATTAAGGGGAAAAATCGGATAACTTTTCCAGTGCACTTTGGACTCCTCTCCAGATCCAGATCAGATCGGGCAGCCATCGAACACCTTCAAGATGGCCAAAATCGCAAGTCAAAAAACAGAGCGAGGACCTGGAACAACTAGATCGGCTGACTGCCAGCACCAATAGAACAACAGGATATTGTGGGGCCAATAACCAAAAGGAATATAGCCTGATCCCAATTGCTAAACAGGGGGTGAGGGGACCCACTCCAGGGGGGGGGAAGGGGACACTCACTCCAGGAGGGGGGGGGGGGGGGACCCACTCCAGCAGGGGAGGGCTGTCAGAGCGACCTCCAAACTGGGGAGCGACTTGAGGGGAGGGAGGGCCAACCCACCGCCCTGGAACATGGAAACCCCCCCTCCTCCCCAACCAGGAATATTCAAAGTAAAAAGGAAAGGATTAGGCCACCCAAAAGGGAACATCGATCCAAATCCAAGAAATGATCGGCTCCCCACTAGAGTGGAGTCCAACAAACGTCAACCGGATAATACACCATCTTCCTGGACAAAGAGAAAGGCTTAGCTAAAAATAAAATATTGTTCACGATGAAGGACCTACCTCGAACGTAATGAGGACAAAACTAAGTTTACCACCTACATCCACCACCCCTCCCTCCCGCTCCGGCTCTGCTCATCCTCCACGCAAGGATAAAGTTAGGATAGAGGAATTGTACATAAACCCTGAAACCAAAACTCAGCTCAACATAGTAAAATCTTATTAAATCTGGAAAACCAACGGTTGCAGGACATTACACCCGAAATATTTACTATCCTGCAAACAGATACATTGACAATATTAACAGACAACAACATGATCATCACGGAGTAAAGTCCAGGATGATAACTGAGCCACGAGGCAGTCACCAGGATAAAGACCTGTTGCTCGAAGAAGGCAGGGTAAAGCAGGAACTGAAATGGAGAACACTTTCCCGGATCTTCTAAGGATTCCAATGATTGGAACACTAACCTCATTACTTCCAATTGCTGCCTCAACCAAGCCCAGGTGGTCAACAACCCCGGACTCCAGCAGAGGGGGACGACTCGACCAGCTCAGCCGATCCCAATCCCTCTCGACCAACAACAGGATCAGAACCACACATAACCGGAGGTTGGAAGGCCAACCCAATCCTAGGCCACAAATACCTGGATCAAATGTGCTTATTCAATCTGAATTGCCCGACCACCAGATCAAGATTCTCTAAACGTGGCAGCCAGTTCTCAAATTCGGCTGAGACACCAGGTACAGCTGGGCTCCCCATCGGCTCCGGTTCGTCCTCAACTGAACTGGGCCTGCAACTGGAACTCAACCATGAGGAGGCGGGTTTCCAACAGAAACAGTGCTCTCTCTGCTACACGAACCTCCTCATGCCTCGCTGCTACCTCTATAAAGATGCCTCACAACAAGATTCGATTTAACGCCCTGCACCAATGGATCAACTTCAACGCAAGCAACCATCATCCATTGGTGAACACCATATTCCAGGGCGGGAAACCACTGAAAGGCAGCTGCGTAACCAAAGACAGCGCCCACCCCAAATGACTCCAGCTGCCATGATGCAACGAGGATTAAAACATATTTTCTTGACACAAAAAAGCTGAAACGTTTATCAACAAATTTCGATACATGGAAAAAGCCATGAAACCCAAAACCGTGTAAACCTCCTCTGCACTCTGTCCACTCCTCTGCGTTCACATCCTTCCTGAAGTGTGGTGTTCACAATGGTACACAGTGGGCTGGATTCTCCGACCCGGCGTGCCGGGGGCCGGCGTGAATCCCACCCTAGCCGGCCGCCGAATTCTCCGGCACCGGGTATTCGGCGGGGGCGGGAATCGCGCCGTGCGTGTCGGTGGGCCCCCCCGGTGATTCTCCGGCCCAAGATGGGTCGAAGTCCCGCTGCTGTAATGCCGGTCCCGCCGTTGTGAATCAAACCACCTCCCTTACCGGCGGGACTGGCGGCGCAGGCGGGCTCCGGGGTCCTGGGGGGGGGGGGGGGGGGGGGCACAGTGCGATCTGGCCCGGGGGGGTGCCCTCAGGGTGGCCTGGCCCGTGATCGGGGCCCACCAATCCACGGGCGGGCCTGTGCCGTGGGGGCACTCTTTTCCTTCCGTGTCGGATATCAACCTCCGTGATGGCCTATGCGGAGATGACCCCCCCCCCTGCGCATGCGCGGGGATGACGTCAGCAGCTGCTGACGCTCCCTTCGGCCCCAGCTGGCGTGGCGCCAAAGGCCTTTCCCACTGGCCGGCAGCGCGCCAACCACTCCGGCGCGGGTCTAGACCCTAAAGGTGAGGATTCCACACCCTTGGGGCGGCCCGATGCCGGAGTGGGGAGAATCCAGCCCAGTATTCCAGCTGAGGTCTAATTAGCTTCTTGTATAAGTTCAGCATAGCCTCCTTGCTCTTGTACTATATACCCCTATTAATAAAGCCCAGAATAAATATGCTTTATCAACTGCTGTCACCACCTGTTCTGCTACCTCAATGCAGTGGCAGACCGACATTTTTGGGACCCTGAAGCTTGAACTGTTATGGGGGCCCCTTTGCAACCAGCAACGAGGTCTGGGTAACCACTGTTATCTTCTTCAATGGGGTTGTTCCACGACAGATCACCACAAATTTAAAAAAAAATGTAACCACTACATCTCAGATTTTGATTAAAATTGCTGTACTGGATTATCTCACATGTCAAAGTCACTGGTGTGAATAATAATTTCCTATGCTTTATAGTTTTCGAGTTATGGACGGATGAAAATTAGGGAAATGTTATATACATGCATGATGCATCATAGAATGATGAAATAAAACAGAAAAGACCACAGTCAATATAATCTTTTATTTTAGACACCTATGAGAATACATACTACATGAAGCACAGTTTACAAAATACTCTTTTTTCTGTTTCTTCTAGCAACATATTCACGTACAGTTTTGTCATATGAGAGCTTCCTTGCAATGTCATTTTCTAAGAGACAACATGCTTAAAGAACTTAAGTCTTCAGTCATAGTAGACCACAATTTGTTCTTCATAAAGGATAGCTTTGAAAAATTCCTTTCTGCTTCACAGCTCGTGATAGGCAGTCAAGTACAGTTTAAGCGCAGTAGTAATATTGGGGAACACTTCAATTCGGTGTTGCTTACAAATAAACTGAAGAACTTCTGCTAATCTTATGCTAATTAGCTTAGGCTAATCTAACACTATTTCACCTTTATTACTTACCTTACTTTTCTAAATATAACATTTATTTTTGAGTAGGGGCAATTAAAATATTGTATCCTTATGAACACTTCATTGAAAAAATTCTTGTCTAGATCGCTATCACGAATGTTATCACGTTGACAATTCACGTTAGCATTGTGATTGCCTTTTCAACGGCTCCCCTTTTTTGTTAGGACACGTCATCTATTGTTTCTGGCATAAATGTTAATAGTGTTTTAAATTATTTATAATTATTTTATATTAAATATATTTAGAATAAAACATCCTTAATTTGAAAGTTTTTTTCGTTTACGGCTAGCCTACATGATACTTTAATAACCTTTTAATTTTTATTTTAACTATTATTTTGTATTGAATTACACTATAATATTAATATTATTATTTTTTTTAAACCCCTTCTCATATAGTAGAACCAACATTTTTAAGCAATGTGGACTAAAGTCGCTTCTGGGGCCCCTCCGGGATTAGGGCCCCTGAAGCTTAAGCTTCATTAGTTTCATAGTAAATCCTCCCCTGCCTCAATGATCTATCCAGGTCCTCTGCTCCTGCATCCCTTTAAGAATTTTACCTCTTATTGTCTCTCCATATTCTTCCCACTAAAATGCATCGCTGTACATTTCTCTGCATTGAACTTCACCTGCCTATGTCCTTTTGAAGTTCTACATTGTCCTCTTCACAGTTTATAAAACTTCCAAGTTTGGTATCATCCGCATTCTATATGCCCAACATCCTCCCTCTCCTTGCCCCTTAGATCATGCTTATCCCAGTCTATTTTAGGATGCATCCCCCCCACCTTGCTACTATTTTGTGTCTTCTGATCTTTCTGAAACCTGCCTGTAAATTGCTTCAATCATCTCCTTCCCATTATTTGGTGTTCTGTGGTCTATACCCAACCACGTAACGCCTCCTGTTTTGACATGACTGTTTGTTTTGCGATCTTAGTTTTAAAAGTGCTTAATCCCGACAACCTGGAAATTTATGAGATCAAGGAACTTGTTGTATTTTATATGACACTAGATAGGCACAAATTATCAGTCACTATTTTCAAGCTGTTAAGGTGTGTTCTTGACAGTAAAATTTGCAGATGTTCAATATAACTTGTGTCAATATGCAATGCGTTAATGATTTTAGATCTAACACGAGTCAAGTATAAAATGTAGCAAACCTTGTGCCCAGTATTTCATATCTTTTCCATTAAGTACCTAACAAAAGGGTTGCCTTCAGTAAGTTGTGGCTTCTTTTAACGTTGGCGTCAGAACTAACCATTGAGCTTCTTAACCAAAAGTATTTTTGTCTTTTTCAGAGTTTGAAGCATGTTTTCCCACAGGACATTGAGTTTTCTGGTCCTTGCAGTCTTTATGGTTGAGGAGTTATCTGCGCTCACTACAGACATTTTCAGCCTCATCGACAGAATTGACAACAGAGGAGTGCTGACCAAAGGACAACAGAATAGGATTTTGAATTTAACTCCAGACCAAAATGGAAAAGGTTAGTGATTACAAAAGACTTTGATTATAATGCAGGTGCTTTTACATCTTAACGGATCATCTGCCTTATCAGATAGCTGCGGTTGAACTCAGATCTCTTGTGTCATTTCCAGCCATTGTTGTGGAAACTCAGGAATGCAAAGCAATGAGTCAGATCCCGATTTCAAAGCAAGTAATGCAATGCTGTCTCACAGAACCTGGGCACTGCATGGAGTGGAATCTAATTCCAGCTAAAAATGCTGACAATTAGAATTAGACCATAAGACCATAAGATATAGGAGCACAATTAGGCCATTCAGCCCATCGAGGCTGCTCCGCCATTCAATCATGGCTGATATTTTTCTCATCCCCATTCTCCTGCCTTCACTCCATAACCCCTGATCCCCTTATTAATCAAGAACCTATCTATTTCTGTCTTAAAGACACTAAGTGATTTGACCTCCACAGCCTTCTGCGGCAAAGGGTTCCACAGATTCACCACCCTCTGGATGAAGAAATTCCTCCTCATCTCTGCTTTAAAAGATTGTCCCTTTGGTCTGAGATGGTGTCCTCTGCTTCTAGTTTTTCCTAAAAGTGGAAACATCCTCTCCATGTCCACTCTATCCAGGCCTTGCAGTATCCTGTAAGTTTCAATAAGATCCCCCTCATCCTTCTAAACTCCAACGAGTACAGACCCAGAGTCCTCAACTGCTCCTCATACAACAAGCTCTTCATTCCAGGGGTCATTCTTGTGAATCTCCTCTGGACCCTTTCTATTACCATGGTTTATTTTACTGAAGAGCTGGATGAAGTGATATATAGGGCATGTTACTGGAGTTGTTAATGATACATAATGACCAATTTAGCAGAATAGTTTTGACACTAATAAAGAATCATACAAGAGACAGTGCACTTGTTATGTGGACATTTCAGGAATGGAGTTGATTTTTGTTTTCCTCCTGTGTGTTATATTCCCACACAATTGAACCCTGACCCATATTTCAGTGTTGCACCTGAACTCAGGGATAAGATGTGAGAGAATATTTCCTCAGCTCATTCACAACAGTCTCTCCTTGAAAAGTTGGCTTGTTTATTTAATACATTGCCATTATCTATGCACCTCTTTCTGGTCATTGGGAAAAGCGATCAGAAAATACACTGCCATTAATGAAACAGTCTTTCAGAAGTGTAAAATATAACCACTACCCAGTCTTGTCAACGTGTTGCATTTTAATGCCAAACATTTGGTGCCTCAAGATTGACGTGGAAGTGCACCATGCAAGAGCAATTCTGGATGGTTTTGTAATGTGATAAGGTGATCATAATATAACAATTTGTAAAGAGACATTACTTTCTATTGTCATCACTGTTCTTTCAGTGCGACTGCACAAAGACTGCAAGGCAATTAACCGGTTTGAAGCTGCATCCAGTGGTATCTACATCATCCAACCCAGCGGAAGTGTTCCATTTGTGGTCTACTGTGACATGGATACGAAAGGGGGTGGATGGGTGGTGCTGCAACGTGTCTCTAAGAACAGTGCCACTCCCTTCGCAAGACATTGGAATGCATACAAGTATACTTTTGGCAATATGGAACATGACCACTGGCTGGGGAATGAATACGCTCATCGTATCACAAAGAAAGGCCATTATGAAGTGAAATTTGTCGTTGAGAGCAGTTTGGGGAAAGTAGAGGTTGATTATGCCAGCTTTAATGTGGAAAATGTAACCAACAAGTACAAATTGAGGCTGGGCTCTCCCATTGGTAATTCTGAGTCTTATGATTATTTGACTAATTTTGATAAAACTGGCAGTAGTGATAATATGATGTTTTCTGCCAGAGATGAGGATAATGACAGAGATGCTAGGAACTGTGCAGATGTAATTGGGGGGGGATGGTGGTTCAATCAATGTTCAAATGTATATTTCAACGATCATCAAATTCACTGGCAAGGTATTTGTGATGACTGCCTATCTGCCACCATTTTAATCAGACCTTCCTTTGAAAATTGCAAGTAATCTAGCTGTCAAACAGGTAGCATGTTGCTGAATAGTAAAATACACGTGCTCTTCATTTTTTGGCAACTGTAACAAACCTGTATTGCTTGACAAAGTTTAGTGGCGTAGTAATAAATTTATCAAAATACTAACCATTCTTTGCTTCTTTTTTGAATGACTGAAATAATTGATGGAAATATTTCTTGGCTGCATGTTTGAAACAATTTTCTTAAACACGAACTGCTTTGAACAACATGGATTTTTGTTTTTAGAATTGTTAGAATATGGGTACATTATTCTCCTTACATGGGAACCAGAAACTGGCCATTCAGCCCAATCAGTCGATGCTGGCATTTATCCTCCACTCGAGCCACATCTCTTCTTTTCTCATCGAAATCTACCATCCTCACCATCTGTTCCCTTCTGCCCCAAAAAACTCTCAATGTAAAAATCTGGAACTCTGAAATAAAAACTGAAAATCAACAGGTCTGGCTGCATCTGTGGAGAGAGAAACAGACTTGATGTTTCAGGTCAAGGACCCTTCATCGGAACATTCTGATAAAAGATTATGTATGGCCTGAAACGTTAACCTCCAACATTTTCCTGTTTTTAATGCTTGTCACCCAGTTTCCACTTAAATGTGTTTATACTATTTGGTTCAACCACTTCCTTCAGCATCGAGCGCCTCTGTCTTACCACTCATTGTTGGGATTCCCAATTGGATTGTTTGGTTATCCTACATTGATGATCTCTACTTATGCTCTTTCCCACAGAATGAATCATTCTCTCGGCACCCACTCTGTACATAACTTTCATAAGACCATAAGACTGTCAGATATAGGAGCAGAATTAAGCCATTTGGCCCATCATGCGTGGGTTTCCTTTGGGTGCTTCGGTTTCCTCCCACAGTCCAAAGATGTGCGGGTTAGGTGGATCGGCCATGCTAAGTGTCCCTTAGTGTCCAGAAAAAGTTAGATGGAGTTACTGGGTTATGGGGCTAGGGAGGAGGTGTGGGCTTGGGTACGGTGCTCTTTCCAAGGGCCGGTGCAAACTCGATGGGCCGAATTGCCTCCTTCTGCACTGTAAATTCTATGATTTTATGAATCTATGATCATATCTGCTCCGCCATTCAATCATGGCTGCTATTTTCTTCATCCCCATTCCCCTGTCTTCTCCCCATAACCCCATATTCCCTTATTAATCAAGAATCTTAATATTTTAGTATCATAATTTTAAAGATCTCGATTAGGTCACCCTTATACCTTCTTTTCTCAAGATAATTCAGACCAAGCCTCTCTGCCGTTCCTGATAAGTGTACCCATGTATTTCTGGTATCATCCACGTAAATCTTCTCTGCACCCTCTCCATATCGTTTTCATAATTTGGTGACCAATACTGAATGCCCTATTTTAAGTGTTGTCTAACAAAGGCCTAATATATTTAATATATTTTTAATATAGGTTTAATATAGTACTCCTCCTTTGAATTATATCTCTTTAGAAATAAACCAAATGCATGTTCTTTTATGGCTTTACTAACCTGTAGCATACCATTTAATGATACATGTATTTGTCCCCTTCCTCTACCCCACCTTGACTTGCACCTTCCAAGTAATAAGTGACCTGCATATTATTCCTACCAAATGTATTGCCTCAAATTTATCTATGTTTGCCCATTCTGAAAGATTATTAATGTTCTTGTGTAGTCCTCCTCAGTATTGACCACTGCCCCCCCCAAAAAATCTGGTGTCAGCTGCAGATTTAGAAATTGTGTTTCTCATTCCAAACTTCAAATTGTTAATATAAATTGTGGCCAGCAGTGCTCCAAGCACTGATTCTTGTGGGAAAAAAATACTTCCCACCTTCTTCCACTCTGAATGTCATTCCCAATCTCTGCTTTCTATTTTGAATCCATTCGCAATCCATTTCGCAACCCATTCTTCACTTGTCCCTGACTCCACATTCTCTGGGCTGGATTCTCCGCTCCCCGACACCGAAATCGCATTCAGCGACGGGGTTGAGAACCCGTTTTGACGCCAATATCAGGAGAGGTGCATGTTTTTGTATTATCCGCCCCCTGAAAAGCTCTAGGGGTACGCCGCGCCGATTATCCATGGCCTCAGGCCACTGCCTGAGGCCTGCCCCGCGATGCTTCGTCCCCGACCGGCCGAGTTTCTGACGGCATGGATTAAGTGTGCTCACAGCGTCTTGGAACCTCGCGTGGCGGCTGCGGATTCAGTCCGGTGCCACCACAGTCTGGGGAAGGCCGATCCGCGGGCAGGGGCGGCTTCATTTGGGGCTGGGGGCACTGTGGACGGGCGGTCCGGGGCATGCAGTCGAAGGGGAGCACTACTTTTGCGGTCCGAGCCCACAGGCTGAGTCTGCCATGAAGCACAGCACGGCCGCTACAGGTCGCCGCCGTGTGCATGCACGACCACAGAACCGGAAATGCTCAGGGCTGTATCGGCAGCTGGAGCTGCCATCTCTACGCTGCCTCCCTGCTAGCCCCCAGCAATTGGTGGCTATTTTGCGCCAGTTTTCCTGACGTAAAAGATCACCGTTTTCACGCTGGCACGGGGACAGTCTCCAAAACGGATAATCCAGCCCTCTGACTTTATTCATTAGTCAATTATGGGATACATTATTAAAGACCTTTTGAAAAACAAAATATGTAACATTTACTGCATTGCCATTGTTTGCTCTCTGTGGCTCATCAAAAGAAATTCATTAGCGTTAATCAAGGAGGACCGGGACTGATGTCCTTGGGCGAGTGTTTGCTAGTGTGGTTGGGGAGTGTTTAAACTAGAATGGCAGGAAGATAGGAATCTAAGCAGGGTGATAAGGGAAAGAGAAATGAGGACAGTAATCAAAGAAAGAACAGTACAAAGAAATGTTAGAATGATTAAAAATGGCAATAAGGCAAGCCTAAAGACTTTGTATTTTAATGCATGAAGCATTCAAAATAAGCTAGACGAACTGATGGCGCTAATCGAGGTAAATCCAAAGATGCGCGGGTTAGCTGAACGGGCCACGCTAAATTGCCCTTCGTGTCCTAAAAGGGTAGGGAGGGTTGCTGGGTTACGGGGTAGGGTGGAGATTTGAGGTGCTCTTTTCAAGAGTCAGTGCAGACTCGATGGGCCGAATGGTCTCCTCGTGCACTGTAAATTCTGTGTCTATGTTTATAAATGGATATGATCTCATAGCAATTATGGAAACATGGTTACAGGGAGATCAAAACTAGGAACTTAATATTCAGGGATATTTTTTGATCTTTCTGAAAGACAGGAGAGAAGGAAAAGAGAGAGAAGGTGGGATGGCACTGTTAATAAGAGATGAAATGAGAACAGTTCTGAGACACAATCTAGACTTGGGTGATGTAGAGTCCATTTGGATGCAGTTAAAAAAACAGCAAGGGAAAGAAGACATTGGTAGAAGTGTATAGACCTCAAAACAGTAGCCACACTGTAGGAGAAGATATAAATGAACAAATAATGGAAGCATGTAAAAAAGAATAGATCAATAATTATGGGTGACTTTAATCTTCATGCTGATTGGGTTAATCAAGTTGAAAGAGTAGCTACGACAATACATTCATAGACTGACTTAGGGATAATTTCCTGGAGCAATATGTCATGGAGCCAATCAGAGAACAGGTTCTCTTGGACCTGCTAATGGGTAATGAGGCAGGCATGATAAATGACCTCAGAGTAAAAGATCCCCTAGGAAGTGGCAATCATAACATGATAGAATTTAATATTCAGTTTGAGAGTGAGAAACCTGGATTGGAAAACCTTTGTTTAATTTAAATAAAGTGAATTTCAAGCAAATGAGGATAGAGTTAGCTAAAATCGGCTGGGAGGATGGATTAGCAGGAAAGACAGCAAACAAACAGTGGCAGATATTTAAGAAGGTAATTAATGGCTCTTTGCATAAATATATCCCAGCAAGGAGGAAAGATTCTAGAGAGGGATAAACCAACCATGGTGAGCCAAGGAAGTTAAGGAGAGTATTCAGTTAAAGGAAAAGGCATATAAGGAGGCAAAAGTCAGTGAGTGGCCTGAAGACTGGGATAAATTCAGAATCCAACAAGGGAGGACTAAAAAGATAATAAAGAGAGAAAATAAACTATGGGGGCAAACTAGTGAGAAAACTGACAACAAGAGCTTCTTTAAATATATAAAAAGGAAGAGAGTGTCAAAGTGTTACATAGGCTCCTTAGAAAATGAATCTGGGAGATAGTTAAGGGGAACAAGGAAGTGGCAGAAGAGTTAAACAGATGTTTTGCATCAGTCTTCCCGGTGGAAAACACTTCAAACATCCCACTAATATTAAAGAATACGGGAAGGAATGAATTACCATCACCGTCACTAGAGAAGTAGTATTAGACAAACTAATGGGGCTAAAGGCAGTTAAGTCTCCCTGGCCCTGATGGCTTGCAACCTAGAACCTAAAAGAATTAGCTTCAGAGGTAGTGGATGCATTGATTGTAATTTTACAAAATCAGAGAAGAATCATAGAATCCCTAAAGTGCAGACGGAGGCCATGAGCAGCACATTTGGAAAATCATAATCCAATCAGAGTCAGCATGTCTTTATGAAAGGGAAATGGTGTCTGACTAATTTATTAGAATTGTTTGAGCACGTCCCATCCAGAATGGATAGAAGGTGGACGCTTGTATTTGGATATCCAGAAGGCATTCAACAAGGCACCTCACAAAAGGTTGAGTCAACTTCCGGTGAAGGGGGTCTTCTTCTACAAACCCAAAAATAGGCTCTTTCACCTGAAATAGCCCGTTAATACAAGGGAAAAAAAATCCCCGCACCGAAACCTACATCAACGAGAAAGGGGATGCTGAATAACAGCCACTCTAGAGGCCGCGTGGAAACAAGAAGTGGAAAAAGCCAAGAGAAGGAGATGGCTGAGCCAGCAGACACACAAGGAGACGAAACCCGGGCCTCGCTAGAGTGAGAAGGACTGATCCAACATACATAGAACATAGAACAGTACAGCACAGAACAGGCCCTTCGGCCCTCGATGTTGTGCCGAGCAATGATCACCCTACTCAAACCCACGTATCCACCCTATACCCGTAACCCAACAACCCCCCCCCCCCCCCCCCGAAACCTTACTTTTTAGGACACTACGGGCAATTTAGCATGGCCAATCCACCTAACCCGCACATCTTTGTACTGTGGGAGGAAACCGGAGCACCCGGAGGAAACCCACGCACACACGGGGAGGACGTGCAGACTCCGCACAGACAGTGACCCAAGCCGGAATCGAACCTGGGACCCTGGAGCTGTGAAGCATTTATGCTAACCACCATGCTACCGTGCTGCTACAAAGAACCCCCCCCCCCCCCCCCCCTTTACCAGGAGGTGGTTGGAGGATGTTTCTCTGAAGGGAACTAAGAGAACATAGAGAGGAGATGAAAGACGATATCCAGGCTGCAGTCAGGGTGGAGGTCGAGGAAGCTCTGGCGACCATGCAGGTGGCCCGAGACAAGGCAGAGAGATGTTTGGAAGCCCGGGAATGCATCATAAAGGAACTAGAGAAGGCATCAACAGACCAGGGAGATTGGATTGCCACCCTGGAAAAGGAAATATCAAGGTTGGTCGCGACGCAGGGGAATCTGAGAGGAGTGATTGAGGATCAGGAAAACGGATCGAGGCGCCAAAACTTATGGATTGTGGGCCTGGCGTAGGGGATCGAAGGTAGGAACCCCACAGACTATGTGGCCCAAATGCTGGGAAATCTAGTCGGAATCGGTAGCTTCTTCAATCCTTCAGAAAAATAGCCCATCGGTCACTTCGTCCAAAGCCCAAGGCTAGAGAACAACCAAGGGCGATAATTGCTAAAATTCGGGAAAGAATCCTGTGCTGGGCAAGGCAAACAGAAAACTGTAACTGGGAAGGTCACAAGATCAGGATCTACCAGAACATTGGGGCTGACCTAGCCAAGCACTGGGCAGAGTTCAACAGGGCGAAAGCAGCCCTGTACAAGAGCGGCGTTAAACTTGGGAGGCTGTACCCGGCCAAACTCTGGGTCACATTCCAGGGCAGGCAGCACTTCTTCATGACCCCTGTGGAGCCGGACAAATTCATCCTGGAGAAACAGAGAAGGGACAGCGGTGAAAAGAGCACCCAAGGAAACTTTATTTATTTATTTCCTAAATCAATTAACCAACATTTGCGCGGGATTGCACTGCCTCGTTCTGAGGACCGGAGGTGAAATAGAGGAAAGGTCGAGTGACCCCGTGCACCCGACCTCACAGCCCACCTCCTGACCATGCCCCACTACTCCCCCCAGCCCTGGCAGATGTCACCCGGCCAGCGGCACGAATGTTGGCAAAGTATGGCGGTGCTGGGCACTGTCCATTCACCCTCCCTCTCTCCGCAGCCACCATGCCAGGCTCACGACCGTTCAGGGCACATGTGGCCCGCACTGTTGGGAACGCAGAGGTGGGGCATCATGGGTGGCCCCGATAATGAGATACGAACACGGATGTAACTGTGCGCGGCGTGCGTCGCAATGATGCTGATTTGGAGGGGGTGGGGCATTGCGATATTTGGCATCAAACCAGCGTCTGCCGCAATTTCACCGTCGGGAGCTCTTCCCTGCCCGATTGCCATTCCTGATTTCGGTGTCGGTCACCGGAGAATCCCACCCTGCAGAGTCTTCGCCCACCTGAAAAGTATGAAAGCCGACATAGTCTTCCTTCAAAAGATTCAACTGCGGATAAGGAAGGGCTGGGTGGGGCAGACCTACAATTCCTGCTACGGGATGCGAACCAGGGGGGTAACCGTATTGTCAAATAAGAGGATGATGTTTACTGCGATGAGGACTGTTATGGACCCATGGAGACGGTACATCTTGGCTGGGGTACTGGTAGTCCTGGTCAACGTGTACACTCCCAACTGGGATGACACGGAGTTTATAAAGGGGGCAATGGCTGAAATCCCCGACATTGACACAGACCGACTTATCATGGTGGGGTGGGGGACTTTAACTATGTACAGGTCCCATGGACGAACAGGTTGAATCAGAAAACAGGAAGATCTCCAACATTGTGAAATAACCTGGCATATTCATGGAGAAGATGGGGGGCTGTGGATCATAGAATTGTAGAATTTACAGTGCAGAAGGAGGCCTTTCAGCCCATTGAGTCTGCACCAGCCATTGGAAAAAGCACCCTACTTAAGCCCATGCCTCCAACCTAACCCCATAAACCCAGGAACCTGACCCAACCTTTTGGACTCGAATGGACAATCTAGCATGGCCAATCCACTTAACCTCCACACCTTTGGGCTGCAGGAGGAAACCACAAAATGTGGGAGCCATTCACTCAGTTGTTCCTGTTTGCAGCAAACAGCCAGTAAGCCAGAGGGAGCTGAAAGCCACTACACAACAACAAATTCCAATGGGAGGGGGGCGGATAGAACAGAGAAACATGGAGCCCAACCAGGCTCAGTAAACGACAAAATACACAGTGTCACGCTCAACCAAACAGGAAGAAGATATTGGAGCAGAAGAGGGAAGTGGGTACACCAGACCATTAGAAGGGTTTGGGGTCAAGAAGAAAGGCGGGGGAAGGAAGGTTATGGACCTGGCTGGAAATAAACACATACTGGAGAACGCAAAACACGAAACTGCAACCGATATAAATAATAGTCAACCGATGTATATATATATATTTCCTTTTTTTCTTCTTTTTCTTTTCTGTTATTTTCAATGCATGTTCATGATTGCCTTTGTTAGGGCAGCACAGTGGCCTAGTGGTTAGCACAACCGCCTCACGGCGTTGATGTCCCAGGTTCGATCCCGGCTCTGGGTCACTGTCCGTGTGGAGTTTGCACATTCTCCCCGGGTCTGCGTGGGTTTCGCCCCCACAATCCAAAAATGTGCAGAGTAGGTGGATTGGCCACGCTAAATTGCCCCTTAATTGGAAAAAATAATTGGGTAATCTAAATTAATTTTAAAAAATGATTGCCTTTGTTTTGTGTAACTAAAGAACCTTAATAAAAATACTTATAAAAAACCAAAAAGGTTAAGTTATAGGAATCTATGCTTTTGGAGGTAGTATATGTGATGATATGCATAAAGCAGTTATGTACATAATGCTATGCACGACCTCCGACCACTAGGTGGCAGTGTTAACCCACCACGTGACTCTGGTTCTGTGAGTTGGGAGTAGGTCGTGCTAGGAGACAGATGTGTTTAGCAGTAGCTCTACAATAGTTAATTATTATTAGTAATTCATTATTTTATTTATCTTAGTTATCTTCATCATGCAGTCGCCGATCGGTTTCCGATCTAACCAGCCTGCTCCCGTTGGTGAGATCTGGATCACGTTGCGGCATGGCGAAAAACCAATCATCACCAAGACTGATCACCATCCCATTAATGGACAGGGCCCCCTATCGAACAGCCTCCCGTGATTTAAATGCCCTCCCAGCGAGCGGTCCTGCCACCGCCCTTTGGTACACCTATTTAAAAATGTCAAGCTAGCGCAATGGCTGCTGTGGCGATCCGAAGAGGTGAGCAGCCATGTTGGAAAACGGGCAGCCAGCCCGGGAACACCAGACCCACTGCCCCAATGCTCGGGGGAAGGGGTGAGGAGCTCCTCCGAGGGGGGGGGGGGGGGGGGGAGAAAGGAGCTCGGGTGGGGGGAGGGGCGGGGCGTGAGCTGCCATTGTTGGGGGGGGGGTTGCCCCTGGGCGGGGCGGCGAGGGTTCACAGCGCAGCAGTTGCAGGTCCACCATGCCCACCCCCCTCAGCAGAGGACGAGTGCCGGGGAGGGGGGAGAAGGCGAGGGAGGTCGTCCGCCTGGCCAGGTGCCAGATTCCAACAGACGCGACCATGCAGCCCATGGCACCTGGCTGTGGGGGGCAGGAGGGGGAACGGGCAATGCTGATATGTCATCGTTCCCACCCCCACCCCCTGCTGGCCGTTATGTTTGCTGATCAGCCAGCGATGTCGGCCGCCGTGGCAGCAGCCGCACTTCAACATGTTGTCCTGGGGGAGGAGGAGGAGTGTGCCAGGGAGGCGGCGCAGGCTGCCGCAGAGGGGCAGGTGGCAGCCGCCCAGGCTGGAGGGTTGCCCGCCCGTCAGGATGAGGAGGAGCACGAGGAGGAGGAGCACGAGGAGGAGGGGGAGGAGGAGGTGGTGGCGCCACGGAGACGGAGGTGCCCGAGGAGGCCCCGTGTGTACCGGCCCCGCTCGTCGTACCAGGACCTCACGGACCGGGGATGCAGAAGGAGACTCCGGATGAGCCGGGAACCGTGACACACATCAGCCATCTGCTGGCACACCTGGCACTGCATGGCACTGGGGGAGGACACCCTCCCCCCGTATCCGTCAAGGGAACGGTGGTCATTAACTTTTATGCCACGGGGTCATTCCAGGCGCCCAGTGGGGACCAGTTTGCTGCCGTGGCCGGTTTTCCCATGGTCCAGGGGGTGATCGATGGGATGCACGTCGCCGTGCAGCCACCTGCAGATAACAGGGCCGTGTTCTCTAATAGGAGGGGGACCTATTCTATGAACATTCAGATGGTCTGCGACCACCGCATGATGATCCTGCACGTCTGCACCCGGTACCCGGGCAGTGTACATGACTCATACGTATTGGCGGAGTCTTACATCTCCGGCATGTTCGAGGGACGCCCCCCCCTCCGGCTGAGGGGCTGGTTGCTGGGCGACAGGGGTTACCCGTTGCAGTCGGCTGGGCCAGCGGGCACGGGACAGGCTGATAGCCACCCGCTTCACTGACTAGGGGGGCGTGGGATACACAGACTGCACACCACGACACGAGCCGACCACCCTTACCCCCCATCCACCCACCACCACCACCCTCACCCCCCGAACCCACCAACCACCAACACCCTCACCCCCCACCCACCCACCACCAACACCCTCACCCCCCACCCACCACCAGCACCCTCACTCCCCCCTCACCCACCCAGCACCAACACTCTCTCCCCCCACCCACCCACCACCAACACCCTCACCCCCCACCCACCACCAACACCCTCACTCCCCCTCACCCACCAACCACCAACACCCTCACCCCCCCACCCACCCACCACCAACACCCTCACCCCTCTCACCCACCCACCACCAACACCCTCACCCCTCTCACCCACCCACCACCAACACCCTCACCCCTCCCACCCACCCACCACCAACACCCTCACCCCCCCACCCACCCACCACCAACACCCTCACCCCTCCCACCCACCCACCACCAACACCCTCACCCCCCCACCCATCCACCACCAACACCCTCACCCCCCCCACCCACCCACCACCAACACCCTCACCCCTCTCACCCACCCACCACCAACACCCTCACCCCTCCCACCCACCCACCACCAACACCCTCACCCCTCTCACCCACCCACCACCACCACCCTCACCCCTCCCACCCACCCACCACCAACACCCTCAACCCCACCCACCCACCACCAACACCCTCACCCCTCCCACCCACCCACCACCAATACCCTCACCCCCCCACCCACCCACCAACAACACTCTCACCCACCCACCACCAACACCCTCACCACCCCACCCACCCGCCACCAACCACCCCCACCCCACCCGCATGCACACCACCCCTCCATTGCACATCCACCTGCGGCACGAAGGGCCGGTCTCACATGGTTGCCGGTGGAAGCGTGTCTATTGCAGGCCATGGAGGATGATGACGACCCGCCCTGTGATGGGCTTCTGGCTCCACATCATTGGACAATGTCTGACCCATGGCCACAGTACCACCCTCCACCCGGACCATCCCTGCACGCGGCCGTGACACTGCAGTGCACGGTCCCGTCCTCTGCCCGGGGGGATGGAGAGGGCGGCCCGGGGGGCCGGGGCACACTCACCTGGGGCTGATGTAAGACCATCCCTCACACACACACTGGCGTTCAACGCACACGCCACCCCCCGCACACTTCGGACAGAGCACAAAGGCAGCTTCTGTAGGTGTGAAAGTGATTTTAATAACAAACAGTCCATACACATGCCCGAGCCCCTAAAACTCATCTGTACCCTGCACCTGTGCCAACTTACTCAGTGTCTAATTGTTTGGCCTTATGGGCCCTTTGACTACGCCTGGGTGCACCAGAACTGGAGATGGACTCCTGTGATTCCTGCCCCGTGACTCGGGATCCCTTTGGCGGCCGTTTCCTGGGGCGCCCCGGCCAAGATGGGCCAGGCTGCGGCTCGGGCGACTGGGATGGCGAGCTGCCAGCCTGTCCTGCCCGTTGCCCACCAGATGCACCTGGGATGGAAGGGAGGGAGTCCGAGTTGTTGCGGTTTTCTGGGGCCTCCCCTACAGGGGGACCCGGGACGGGCCCCAGCATCTCCTCCTCCCTCGGGGTGCCTGATGGCCCCCGGGCCTCTACATGGGTCGGGCATGCGAACGGACCGTTCATCCGACGCCCCCCAGACACCTGGTGCTGCCAGTCCTGGAGGCCCGCCCTGGTATCAACAAGGGTTTGCAAGTTTGCAGCCATGGAGCTCAGGGAGTTGGCCATCCCTGTCTGTGTCTGGGCGGCGCTGGCCAGCACCTGGGCAATGGCGTCGATGCCCCCAGCGATGGCCTACTGAGACTGGGCCATGGTCTGCTGAGACTGGGCCATGGCCTGCTGAGACTGGGCCACTGCCTGCAGAGACTGGGCCATTGCCTGCAGAGACTGGGCCACTGCCTACTGAGACTGGGCCATGGCCTGCAGAGACTGGGCCATTGCCTGCAGAGACTGGACCACTGCCTACTGAGACTGGGCCACTGCCTACTGAGACTGGGCCACGGCCTGCAGAGACTGGGCCATTGCCTGCTGGGACTGGGTCATGGCCTGCTGAGACTGGGCCATGGCCTGCTGGGACTGGGCCATGGCCTGCTGAGACTGGGCCATGGCCTGCTGGGACTGGGCCACGGCCTTCAGAGACTGGGCCATGGCCTGCAGAGACTGGGCCATTGCCTGCTGGGACTGGGCCATGGCCTGCTGATACTGGGCCACGGCCTGCTGAGACTGGGCCATTGCCTACTGAGACTGGGCCGTGGCCTGCTGACACTTGACCACTGCCTGCTGAGACTGGGCCACGGCGTGGAACGCCTCTGCCATCTGCCGCTGGCTCTGGTTCATGGCTGCCTATGAGAGGGAAGCCAAGTCCTGGGCCACGGACGCCGCCTGCATGGTGTAGCCACCTAAGATGGACACTGGGCTAACAAGATGGAGAACTGCTAAGACTGCAGGGAAAAAGCAGTTTAGCCAAGACAAGCAGTCTGCAAAGACTGATTAGCATTTTGCAAGCAGCAAAACTAGTTTCTGGCCAGGTGGAAGATCTCAAACCAAAGGTGTTAATAGCAAAACGCTTTGCATATTAATGAGGCAATCCAGATCTGGGCACACACAATGGCAACATTTGGGTTTGAATAGATACTTTAAGTGGATGTCCAGACAGAGCGGCACCAGAAGTATCCACCATAGAGACCGCCCCTCCATCGAGGAGAGACCCTCACATTGGGGGAATTCAAAAGATATCGATTAGGATCTGATCCAATCGATACCTGAAGGTGAAAGCCCGCCCCAAAAAAGGCACGGACATTGGGGCCCTATAAAGATAGACCCCCACACATGGTCCTGTCTGTTGTTTTCGTGCTCCGGCTTTGACTTCGACCCAGAACTTCGACTTGTATCCTGACTCCAGCCGTTGAGCACCAGCCGCCGAACCGTAAGTGACAATACGACGCTCGCTACGCGAACCAGCCCCACTAGACCCCCAGCGACCAGCACACTCTCTGAAGGTTACAGACCAAGATCGAAACGAAGGCCTCGCTCCCTGACCTTGCCTGTTCCTGTTTAGTTAGGGTTAGGGTTAGGGTTAGGGTTTGGGGCCTCACGGTAGCATGGTGGTTAGCATCAATGCTTCACAGCTCCAGGGTCCCAGGTTCGATTCCCGGCTGGGTCACTGTCTGTGTGGAGTCTGCACGTCCTCCCCGTGTGTGCGTGGGTTCCCTTTGGGTGCTCCGGTTTCCTCCCACAGTCCAAAGATGTGCGGGTTAGGTGGATTGGCCATGCTAAATTGCCCGTAGTGTAAGGTTAATGCAGGGATTGTTGGGTTACGGGTGTGCGGGTTACGTGGGTTTAAGTAGGGTGATCATTGCTCGGCACAACATCGAGGGCCGAAGGGCCTGTTCTGTGCTGTACTGTTCTATGTTCTATGTAGTTAAGTATTCTGATCGCTTAGTTTAGTTGTAGCTTAGTCCCTTAGTGTGTGCATGTGTATTTATTATATTTGTAATAATAAATACTAATCGTTTGGAACTTACTAATCGGTGTATCGTTTTATTACTTTGAACCTGACCTTGGAATATTTGTGAGGTGTCTAGATACGGCACCTGGCGACTCCCGAGCTGAAAATACACATATAGAGCCTAGCAGTGTTAAGCAGACGGCCTTTAAACGGAGGCGTGTTAATACACTCCAATAAACGCGAATTACACTCAAGTAAAACGTGCAACAATGGAACGACCCAGGCCTTGCGTACTGCTCCCCATGTCTGACACCGTCGCACCCATTGCCTCCGCCGTGGATGCCACCCTTGCGGTTTCGGCCTGGGTGGCACGCATGACTGGCACCACAACCAGCTCCTGGACGCGGGTGGACTCCTCCACCTGTGTCTGCAGCTGCAGAAAGCTGGCCATTACCCCCTTCGATTGTCCCTGGTTCCGTGGCTGCACCGGGTCTATGGGTGGGTGTGGTAACTCCAGGAACCCGGGACCTGTCTGGGCGGCAGATGGTTGCTTGGGCCGGCCTGCCCTCTGACCGCCCGGCCCCTCGGCTGCTCCTACCTCCACTTGCTGTACCGGTACGGCTGTGTTATGCACACAAGTGAGTGTACCAGAAGCCTCATAGCTAAAGTGCCCAACTGAGGTGAGTGTCTCTGTGATGGTGGAGGGTGTTGGAGATAGCAGTGGCGTTGTGTCGTGATCATCATCCGACCCAGAGTCCATGGTCCCCTGTGGTGGCGGTTCCTGTCCACTCGCCCACTGTGTGTCAGTGTCCCAGGTAGGGGTGTCCCAGGTAGGGGTGTCCTGGGTAGGGGTGCCCTGGGTAGGGCTGTCCTGGGTAGTGGTGTCCTGGGTAGGGCTGTCCTGGGTAGTGGTGTCCTGGGTAGGGGTGTCCCAGGTAGAGCTGTCCTGGGTAGGGGTGTCCTGGGTAGGGCTGTCCTGGGTAGGGGTATCCTGGGTAGGGGTGTCCTGGGTAGTGGTGCCCTGGGTAGGGGTGCCCTGGGTAGGGGTGTCCCAGGTAGTGGTGTCCTGGGTAGGGCTGTCCTGGGTAGGGGTGTCCTGGGTAGGACTGTCCTGGGTAGGGCTGTCCTGGGTAGGGCGGTCCTGGGTAGGGCTGTCCTGGGTAGGGCTGTCCTGGGTAGGGGTGTCCTGGGTAGGGGTGTCCTGGGTAGGGCTGTCCTGGGTAGTGGTGCCCTGGGTAGGACTGTCCTGGGTAGGGCTGTCCTGGGTAGGGCTGTCCTGGGTAGGGCTGTCCTGGGTAGGGCTGTCCTGTGTAGGGCTGTCCTGGGTAGGGCTGTCCTGGGTAGGGGTATCCTGGGTAGGGGTGCCCTGGGTAGGGGTATCCTGGGTAGGAGTGTCCTGGGTAGGGGTATCCTGGGTAGGGGTGTCCTGGGTAGGGGGTGCCCTGGGTAGGGGTGTCCTGGGTAGGGCTGTCCTGGGTAGGGCTGTCCTGGGTAGGGGTGTCCTGGGTAGGGCTGTCCTGGGTAGGGGTGTCCTGGGTAGGGCTGTCCTGGGTAGTGGTGTCCTAGGTAGGGCTGTCCTGGGTAGGGCTGTCCTGGGTAGTGGTGTCCTGGGTAGGGCTGTCCTGGGTAGTGGTGCCCTGGGTAGGGGTGTCCTGGGTAGTGGTGTCCTGGGTAGTGGTGTCCTGGGTAGGGCTGTCCTGGGTAGGGCTGTCCTGGGTAGTGGTGTCCTGGGTAGGGCTGTCCTGGGTAGGGCTGTCCTGGGTAGTGGTATCCTGGGTAGGGCTGTCCTGGGTAGGGGTGTCCTGGGTAGTGGTGTCCTGGGTAGTGGTGTCCTGGGTAGGGCTGTCCTGGGTAGGGCTGTCCTGGGTAGTGGTGTCCTGGGTAGGGCTGTCCTGGGTAGGGCTGTCCTGGGTAGTGGTATCCTGGGTAGGGCTGTCCTGGGTAGGGGTGTCCTGGGTAGTGGTGCCCTGGGTAGGGGTGTCCTGGGTAGGGGTGTTCTGGGTAGGGCTGTCCTGGGTAGGGGTGTCCTGGGTAGGGCTGTCCTGGGTAGTGGTGCCCTGGGTAGGGGCGTCCTGGGTAGGGGTGCCCTGGGTAGGGGTGCCCTGGGTAGGGCTGTCCTGGGTAGGGCTGTCCTGGGTAGGGGTGCCCTGGGTTCGGCTGTCCTGGATAGGGCTGTCCTGGGTAGGGGTGTCCTGGGTAGGGCTGTCCTGGGTAGGGGTGCCCTGGGTTCGGCTGTCCTGGGTAGGGCTGTCCTGGGTAGGGGTGCCCTGGGTAGGGGTGCCCTGGATAGGGCTGTCCTGGGTAGGGGTGTCCTGGGTAGGGGTGTGCTGGGTAGGGCTGTCCTGGGTAGGGCTGTCCTGGGTAGGGCTGTCCTGGGTAGTGGTGTCCTGGGTAGGGCTGTCCTGGGTAGGGGTGCCCTGGGTTCGGCTGTCCTGGGTAGGGCTGTCCTGGGTAGGGGTGTCCTGGGTAGGGGTGTCCTGGGTAGGGCTGTCCTGGGTAGGGGTATCCTGGGTAGGGGTATCCTGGGTAGGGGTGCCCTGGGTAGGGGTGTCCTGGGTAGGGCTGTCCTGGGTAGTGGTGCCCTGGGTAGGGGTGTCCTGGGTAGGGGTATCCTGGGTAGGGGTGTCCTGGGTAGGGGTGTCCTGGGTAGTGGTGTCCTGGGTAGGGGTGCCCTGGGTAGGGGTGTCCTGGGTAGGGGTGTCCTGGGTAGCGGTGTCCTGGGTAGTGGTGCCCTGGGTAGGGGTGTCCTGGGTAGGGGTATCCTGGGTAGGGGTGTCCTGGGTAGGGGTGTCCTGGGTAGTGGTGTCCTGGGTAGGGGTGCCCTGGGTAGGGGTGTCCTGGGTAGGAGTGTCCTGGGTAGGGGTGCCCTGGGTAGGGGTGTCCTGGGTAGGAGTGTCCTGGGTAGGGGTGTCCTGGGTAGGGCTGTCCTGGGTAGGGGTATCCTGAGTAGGGGTGTCCTGGGTAGGGGTGTCCTGGGTAGGGGTGTCCTGGGTAGGGCTGTCCTGGGTAGGGCTGTCCTGGGTAGTGGTGTCCTGGGTAGGGCTGTCCTGGGTAGGGGTGCCCTGGGTTCGGCTGTCCTGGGTAGGGCTGTCCTGGGTAGGGGTGTCCTGGGTAGGGGTGTCCTGGGTAGGGCTGTCCTGGGTAGGGGTATCCTGGGTAGGGGTGCCCTGGGTAGGGGTGTCCTGGGTAGGGCTGTCCTGGGTAGTGGTGCCCTGGGTAGGGGTGTCCTGGGTAGGGGTATCCTGGGTAGGGGTGTCCTGGGTAGGGGTGTCCTGGGTAGTGGTGTCCTGGGTAGGGGTGCCCTGGGTAGGGATGTCCTGGGTAGGGGTGCCCTGGGTAGGGGTGTCCTGGGTAGGGGTGTCCTGGGTAGGGGTATCCTGGGTAGGGGTGTCCTGGGTAGGGCTGTCCTGGTTAGGGCTATCCTGGGTAGGGCTGTCCTGGGTAGGGCTGCCCTGGGTAGGGCTGTCCTGGGTAGGGCTGCCCTGGGTAGGGCTGTCCTGGGTAGGGGTGTCCTGCGTAGGGGTATCCTGGGTTGGGGTGTCCTGGCTCGGCTGTGACGGGTGCCTGGGGCTTCCCCCCTCGTCGCTGGGTGTCACACGCCTGCGTCGCCGCACTCGCACGAGACGGGGGCATCGTCTCCGTGTTGCTCCGGGTCTCTCCCTGTCTCGTGGCCACCCTGGGGCGTACTGGGGGCGTCGCATGCCGGAGGGGCCGGGTCTCTCCCTGTCTCCTGGCCGCTCTGGGGCGTCCTGCGGGCGGTCGGCATCCGCGAGGACGGGTGCCTCGCCGTTTGGTCCTGCAATACACAATACTGCATACATGGTTAGACACGCGGGCGGTGATCGGGGGAAATGGGGGAGGGGGGATATGGGAGATATGGCAGATATGGGGGAGGGGGTATACGAAAATGAAATGAAAATCGCTTATTGTCACGAGTAGGCTTCAATTAAGTTACTGTGAAAAGCCCCTAGTCGCCACATTCTGGCGCCTGGTACGGGAATTGAACCGTGCTGCTGGCCTGCCTTGGTCTGCTTTAAAAGCCAGTGATTTAGCCCAGTGTGCTAAACCAGCCCCTGGAGTATAGGCCAATTGCTAATTTTAAGGCTGAGATCAATAGATTTCTGTTAATCAAAGATATCAAGGGGTATAGGTCAAAGGGCAGGTGGTGACAGGTCAAAGAATTGCCATGATCTCATTGAATGGCAGAGCAGGCTGGAGGGGTGGCCAAATGATCTCCTTCTGCTTATTTGTTCCCATTAATGTGCTTGTTTGATTGGCCTTTGAGAAGCAGGGAGGACACACAAAATTTAAAGATAAAATGCATTGGATAGAACCCATGATTGGATCTCCTACATGAGGTTCAATGAAAGGATAGGATTGGTGGGTATAGGGTTTTTTTTTGTATTGCACTTGGTTGCCATGACACATGGTGGTGATTTATTATGATAGCAATACATGCATGGGTGTGTATTTCCTATTGTGACAGTTTAAAGGTACATTTTCACAGATTCTGGGCAGTCACCTTGTGCAAGATTCTGATACTCTGTAATTGCAATCATCTCTCCTAGCTACTGTTGATCACCTAAAGGTGTGATAAAAATTTTCCATCTTTGTTTCCTTTATTTGTCTTGCTTTTTGTCTGATTTTCCATCTTTCACAGGAGGTTGCATGCTCTGGCTGGGTAGGGAATGTCTGTAATGTGGTACATAAGGTACATATGATACTATATGGGACAGCTAGCTGGACCAGCAATCCTTTACTGTCTGTCATTTTTGGTATGCTCATGTATTCTGTTATTATATTTCTGTAATGCACAATTCTATTACAATACGTTTCAAAATTACACCTGTTGTGTTGGTTCATGGCAAACTCTACCTTTGCCGATAGGTTTGAACAAAAACTTCGGAGGGAAAAAGTAGTTTTTAAATGGCACCACTTTGGGTGCAATTTTCCTCCCATATCAATATTTGCACCAAAAGTGAAACTTTACTCCCTTACTTGCTATTAGCAGCGGCACAGAAACAAACAACTGCAGACGTTGGAAATCTGAACTAAAAACTGAAAATGGGGTCAATACTCAGTATGTCAGGCAGCATCTGTAGAGAAGAAATCTGAAACATTGGGTGGAATCCCAGACTGGGAGTGGAGCATGGTTGGTGATGGTGATGAGGGTGTAGTGTGGAGCAGGAAGGTGCAGAATGGAGACCTTATCACCTTCCTGACTCCCCAGGCGTGGTGTTCGGGTGGGAAAGTGGAGCTGAGTCCACAAAAGGTCAGCCATGATCTCATTGAATGGCGGAGCAGGCTCGAGGGGCCAGATGTCCTACTCCTGCTCCTAGTTCTTATGTTCTTAGACTCAATTTTCCAGATTTTTACCTACTCACTTAACATATCTATGCCCTGTGGTGTCAGCAATGGCTGTGTGCTGGAAGGACAGTACTGTCTTCCAATTTCTGGACCGAGGTTCCCCTACCAAGGTGGCCACAGGAAGTCACATGACAGACTGATGTGGAATCAGTGTAACGAGGTTCAGCTGTGCAGCCTTATCAGACTAGATGAGCAGAGTACAGAGTCCTGCTAGAACAGAAAACCACTTGGGGAATTAACGGAGGCTGACTTGAAGAGTGAATAATTTGCTGTGCGCCGGACTGTGTGTCAAGTTAGGCTCAAGGAAGAGCTACCGGTGTTTATTTCCTTTTTCTGTTTTTGGTGAGTGTCTGAAGACCTGCAATAAATGTATTTATTACAAAATTCCTTTATATTGTATTTGGGAGACTGAGAGTTATTGAATGGAGAGACCATTTTTTTATTCGTTCATGGGATGTGGGCGTCGCTGGCTGGGCCAACATTTATTGCCCATCTCTGCGGTGGCTTTGGAGTCACATGTTGGCCAGACCAGGCAAGGATGGCACATTTCCTTCCCTAAAGGACATTAGTGAACTAGATGGGTTTTTTAACGACAATCGACAATGGTTTCATGGTCATCTTTCGACTTTTAATACCAGATTTATTTTTTATTCAATTCGAATTTCACCACCGACCATGGCAGGATTTGAACCTGGGTCTCCAGAGAATAACTCTAGGTCTCTGGATTACTAGTCCAGCGTCAATACCACTATGTCACTGCCTCTCTGTCCCACCTATTACAATCCCTAGGCCCCGGTGGCATCACAGGCTCTTTGTAGCCTCCATATGTTCTCTTCACAATTTGCTTTCCTACTTATCTTTGGTGTCATCAGCAAATTTAGTAACCATATCTTCTGTTCCTTCATCCAAGTCATTTATATAATTGTAAGAGGTTGAGGCCCCAGCATTGATCCCTGTGGCACATCACTCATCACATTCTGCCAACCAGAAAGAGACCCATTTATGCTTACTGTTTCCTGTTAGCTAGCCAATCTTCAACCTGTGCCAACATGTTATCCCCTACACCACGAGATTTTATTGTATGCAATAACCTTTGGTGTGGTTCCTTAAGAAATGTCTTCTGGAATTCTAAATACAGTACATCCGCCAATTCCCCTTTATCCACAGCACATTGATGTCCACAAAAACTCCAATAAATTGGTTAAACATGATTTCACAAAACCATGTTGACTCTGCCTGATTGCCTTGAATTTTTCCATGTGCCTTGCCATAACATCTTTAATGAAAGCATCTAACATTTTCCTTTGACAGGCTAACTGGCCTGTAGTTTCCTGCTTTCTGTCTCCATTCACTTTTGAATAAAGTAGTTACATTTGCTACATTTGCTAATAGAACTTTCCACAAATTTAGAGAATTTTGGAAAATTAAAACCAATGCATCAACTCTCTTATTAGCCACTTTTTTCAAGACCTCAGGTTGAAGTCCATCCAGACCAAAGGATTTGTCAGCCGCAACCCCAACAATTTGCTCAATGCCACTTCCCTGGCGATTGAAATCTTCCATGGATTCCTCCCTCTCTTCCATTTTCTGATTTACAGCTATTTCTGGGATGTTACCTGTGTCCTCTCTACTGAAGACAGATGCAAAATACCTGTTTAATTCATCTGCCATTGGCCTAGTTTCCCAAAAGCACTTTCTATAGGGCCAATTCTCACTTTTTAACTCTCTTCTAATTTAAGTATCTGTGGAAACTCTTACTATCTTTCTGTCACTGGCTAGTTTTTTCTAATACTCTAGCTTTTGCCTCCTTCTCAATATTTTTTGTCATTCTTTGATGTTCTTTATATTCTTTCCAATCTTCTGACCTGCCACTTGTCTTTGTGCAAATATATACTTTTTCCTACTGTCTTTATCTTTGTTAGTTAAGGGAGAAACCCATGGGAAGTTGCTCCCTATTCACAATGACCCCCTCCCCCCACAACTCTGTGAGGTCTCCCTGACTGGCACCGGCAATTCAGTCCCACTCATCTTCGTCTCGAGCCTCCATTAACAAGAGTCATGTTATAGTCTCCTGCAGTACCAGCAGTGTCAGTCACTTCTGGTGGCGCTGAAGAACTACCGACCTCTCTGATTGACTGGAAGCTCTTGAAAATGTGCATTCGTCCCAGAAAGTGTGGCAGGTAATTGTCTCTCTTTCTCCACCCCCCCCACCCCGCCGCCCCCGACAACCCATGGAGCTGGGAACCCCAACACCAGCCAGAGGTCTGCCTGATTAATCCTGGCGAGGGTCCTGGAAATGGGTTCCAGCAGGGGTGCCACCACCTACAGCTTTTCAGCTGTGAGCATTAAATTCTGCTCTGTTTTTCGACAAGCTCTTAGTTACAAAGGTGGCAAAGTAAAAGTCAGCTTTGGCTGAAGGAAAATGCAAATACAGTGGATGCCTAGAAACCAGGAACACAATCCCAGAATAAGAGGTAGGCTATTTAGACTGAGCTGAGGACGAGTTTGGTCCACACGGTGGGACGTGGAAGTTGAGTTTGTGGGGGCCATCCTGGTGGGAGGGTGGGGGGGGGTGGGGTATCCGACCCTTGGGGGGGGGGGGGGGGGCCTTCACTGGGGCCTGGCCCGCGATTGTGGCCTGCTGGTCGGCAGGCAGGCTGGTTCCTTGGGGGGCCTGTGTTCCTCCGCACCGTGCTTCTGTAGGGCTCCGCTATATTTCCTGGGGGCCGGCACTGAGGCGTGAACACACATGCATGCGTGGAATCATGCTGCCCATAGGCGCGCATGCGCGAACCTCGCGCTGGCCGTTCTGCGCCAGCTGGATCTGCGGGGACCACTGCAGTGCCGACCTAGCCCCCTAGGAAGGGGAGCATTCCTGATTATCGGGGATCGTTGATGCCGGAGTGGTTGGCGCCGCTTTTCATGCTGGTGGTCAGAACTTGGCCGCGGAATTGGAGAATCACGGTCATTGCACCTCTCTTAATTCAGTCAAGCAACAGCTAGGATGCTGCCAATATTTGTGCCAAGATCAGATAAGTTTTTACTCTGCTGCAGATATCGATGGAGAGGATGTCAGCTTCATTGAAATTTATAGTAGATCCCCATCTAGGAAGTGGCCAAGGACCATATCTGTCTTACTCTACCTCGTCCACAGTAACACAGACTGCTGTTTCGCTGGCAATAAGGAGCGATTGCACAAATACGATCTGGACAGCATAATCAAAGACCCCTCCCACCCGGCTTACTCACTCTTCCAACTTCTTCCATCGGGGAGGAGATACAGAAGTCTGAGAACACGCACGAACAGACTCAAACACAGCTTCTTCCCCATTGTTACCAAACTCCTAATCGACCCTCTTATGGGCTGAACTGATTAATACTACACTCCTGTATGCTCCACCCGATGCTGGTGTCTAGGTATTTACATTGTGTACCTTGTATTGCCCTATGATGTATTTTCTTTTCCTGTACGGAATGAGCTCTGTTTGAGCAGCACGCAGAAAAATACTTTTCACTGTACCTCGGTACACGTGACAATAAACAAATCCAATCCAATCCAGCTTGGAAGCATGTTGCTTCCTTATCAGGTTTTGAAGATCCGATTAGACCATCGGGCCTGCCATCTCGCTGATCCATAGGAATAAAGTTCCCAGACCCAATGAAATCATGGCAGTTGGGATACATGGAATTATATGGAAGCTAGCAGGCAGGCCATTTGAGCCCACTGGTTTTTGCTGCTATTTCATACCCTACTTTCCTCCCAACCTACTTTATCGAACTCCGTTGTATCCTTCTGTTGTTTTCTCCTTATACGTTTGTCCAGCGTCATAATGAATTAATGTTCCTTGTTTTGGAACGTGACACAGAGCCTGGCTGGGACCAGCATTCCAAATTTCACTCCGCTTTTGTACAGGGCCGATTTCGCCTGCTTGAACTCGGCCCTGTGCTTTGCCAGGTCTGCCCCAATGCGCTGGTACACTCGTATTCTTTGCCCTTCCCAGATGCTCGCCTTTGCCTGCCTTACCCACCACAGGATCTTCTCCCAGTCCTGATACCTGTGTAATTTAGCGAATATCGCCCTTGGCTGTTCTCACGCCATGGGCTTTGATCGGAGCGGTCTGTGCGCCCTGTCGATCTCCAGCGGCTTGGGGAAGCTGTCCCTCCTGACTCGGTTGCCCAGCATCTGGGCCACATAGTCCGTCGGGTCTCGGCCTTTGATCCCCTCTGGTAGGACCACAATCCGGATATTTTGGCACGGAGACCGATTCTCTTGGTCCTCGACCTTCCCCATCAGGCTCCCCTGGGACGCCATTTAATTTCGGCCTCCAAGGCAACAATCCTGTCCTACTCTGGTCCGTTTTCCAGCTCTAGGATCGTCTTCCCCTAAGCTTCCAGTTTCTTCGCCATTCTGTCTAACACTGGCTGCATGGCGACCAACGCTTCTGCCACTGACACCTTGACCACCACCTGGATCTCCACTTTTATCACCTCGCTCATCGCCATCAGTTCCTTCGTCGGGAATGTCTTCCATCCATTTCCAGGCACGGGGGGTTGGGGGGGGAGGGGGGTCGTCGATTCCCTCTCTCAGGGGTGGCAGGGGCCCTTCGTCTTGTGGGCCTGACGATTCGCTCACCTACTGTTCTTGGCCTTTCTCTTTGCTCCTGTCTTCTCTTCAACCTCTCGAGCTCCCGTTCCTTGGCATGTTAGACCTATTCTCTCCCTTTCGTACTTCTGGTTGAAATAAGTCCGAATTTCCGGGGTAAATTTGGCTAAAGGTGCCTATTTGATTGTATTTCGGAGGAGAGCCACCTGATGTGCGACTGCTCAGCACATCACCGTCAGCGGAAGTGATCGAGTTCCACATTCCAACCACTCTCTGGGTAAAGTTGTTTCGTCCTAATTCTTTATTATTTTATATTTTGGAGGGCTGGTTTTGGATTTCTCCTCAAGTGGAAACACCTTCTCTGTGATTATGCGATCAAACGCTCAGAGACGTCCATTAAGTCACCCTCGATCTTCCCCTATCTGCAGAACACCCCCCACCACCTCCAGCCTGTTCAATCTTTTCTGACAGCTAGAACCACTCATAACTCCAGCACAATTGCTGTAAATCTTCTCTGCCCTTCTCCAGGGTTTCTCGAGCCAGCAGCACAGACCAGGCATCCTCTTTGTGTTTTGTAACGGACACCAGTCTAGGGTATCCAAAGACAATCCCAAAGCAGTGCACCTCCCCACCCAGCCCTGGGAGCAAGCTGCCGTAAGAGGAGGGTGACCTCCACCCCATGACCCTTGTGCAGCATTGGCGAGCTAAGTATCTCCTGGAATACTGGCCCTCGGGTTGTACGCAGGAGAAGCACTAGAATTGCAAAAGGAAAGACTTGTTTAAGCATCGGGGGTACGGGAAAGATTGGTTTATCTTTTGTTTGTTTATAATCTTGTTGCATCAGAGGAGCTTCTGCGGTGCTGATGGACGTTATGATGTACAGGGAAGTGGGCTTTTATTCTGAACTGACTCATCCAGCTTGGTGATAATTATTTGCACAGTCACGTAGGCGTGGTGATGTTTTAGGGAGAATACTGGATGAAAGGGTTTGTATTTATGCTTGAAAGCAGAGGAAAAGGAGTTAGGGTAGTGGTGACAAAGGTAAAACAACACTAAGTAGGTGAAAAAATATGAAATGTAACGTAAATCGCTTATTGTCACCGATGAGGTGAGGTAAAACTTTGAAAATCAGTGGTGTACTGATGCCCATTGTAGCTGTCACTGTGATGTCATCTGAGTTACTTTCATGTGGGGGGCGGGGGAATCGGGGGAGGGGTGTTTGGGGAGGGAGGGAGTGG